>NC_081376.1:40450181-40694432 GCF_030684315.1 Stegostoma tigrinum | reverse complement strand
TTCCAAGTACTTTGTGATTTTATAAATTTTATTTAAAATAAAGAGATAGAATTTCTTACACGTGCTTCTTCTGATTTAACCATGAACTCTGGAATATATCCAAAGTACATCAAATATGTAAACATTTATAACATGTTAAAGACAAAAGGCAGGAGAATGTTTTCCCCTGGACACTGTAAGATTGATTGATTGCTTGGTGAGGAAATTTATTTCTGTCCTTCTCTCTGCCTTTGTGTATTTGTCTGTCTCTCGCTTGCTTTGTTTGTCTTTGTCTCTCTTTCCAGTTGTTTCTCCAACTGACTGTGTTTCTCTGAGTCTGGAATTTTTTTTTGTAAGCAGCTAAACTAAGATTCTGTAATTTGCTTTTGAATAGTATGTTCCAGCACTGACTGGTGCTTCTGGACTGCATATTGCCTTCCAATACCATAAATCATTCTCAGTAGCTGTTACCAAAGTTTTACATAAATAGTGGCCTGCCATAATAGGAGATGCATTACAGTGACATATGCATTTGTTTTATTTGGCTTCAGCACCATGGAATACCAGTAAAAAAATTTTGAAGTACATTTTTATGTACAGCGACTATTATGTAATGTAAATGCAGTGGACAAACACAATAGTCAATTTGCACCAAACCAGTTCCCACAGACAAGCATTGTGATAATGATATGATAATTCAGTTTGTGATGTTACTCAAGGGATAAACATTGGCCAGTACACCAGAGTAGATTCTCTTTTGAGATAATAAAATGTGAGGCTGGACGAACACAGCAGGCCAAGCAGCATCTTAGGAGCACAAAAGCTGACGTTTCGGGCCTAGACCCTTCATCAGAGAGGGGGATGGGGGAGGGAACTGGAATAAATAGGGAGAGAGGGGGAGGCGGACCGAAGATGGAGAGTAAAGAAGATAGGTGGAGAGAGTGTAGGTGGGGAGGTAGGGAGGGGATTGGTCAGTCCAGGGAAGACGGACAGGTCAAGGAGGTGGGATGAGGTTAGTAGGTAGCGGGGGTGCGGCTTGGGGTGGGAGGAAGGGATGGGTGAGAGGAAGAACCGGTTAGGGAGGCAGAGACAGGTTGGACTGGTTTTGGGATGCAGTGGGTGGGGGGGAAGAGCTGGGCTGGTTGTGTGGTGCAGTGGGGGGAGGGGACGAACTGGGCTGGTTGAGGGATGCAGTAGGGGAAGGGGAGATTTTGAAACTGGTGAAGTCCACATTGATACCATATGGCTGCAGGGTTCCCAGGCGGAATATGAGTTGCTGTTCCTGCAACCTTCGGGTGGCATCATTGTGGCAGTGCAGGAGGCCCATGATGGACATGTCATCAAGAGAATGGGAGGGGGAGTGGAAATGGTTTGCGACTGGGAGGTGCAGTTGTTTTTTGCGAACTGAGCGGAGGTGTTCTGCAAAGCGGTCCCCAAGCCTCCGCTTGGTTTCCCCAAGCCTCCGCTTGGTTTCCCCAATGCTCAGTTCGCAAAAAACAACTGCACCTCCCAGTCGCAAACCATTTCCACTCCCCCTCCCATTCTCTTGATGACATGTCCATCATGGGCCTCCTGCACTGCCACAATGATGCCACACGAAGGTTGCAGGAACAGCAACTCATATTCCGCCTGGGAACCCTGCAGCCATATGGTATCAATGTGGACTTCACCAGTTTCAAAATCTCCCTTCCCCTACTGCATCCCTCAACCAGCCCAGTTCGTCCCCTCCCCCCCACTGCACCACACAACCAGCCCAGCTCTTCCCCCCCCCCCCCCCCCCCCCCCCCCCCCCCACCCACTGCATCCCAAAATCAGTCCAACCTGTCTCTGCCTCCCTAACCGGTTCTTCCTCTCACCCATCCCTTCCTCCCACCCCAAGCCGCACCCCCCGCTACCTACTAACCTCATCCCACCTCCTTGACCTGTCCGTCTTCCCTGGACTGACCTATCCCCTCCCTACCTCCCCACCTACACTCTCTCCACCTATCTTCTTTACTCTCCATCTTCGGTCCGCCTCCCCCTCTCTCCCTATTTATTCCAGTTCCCTCCCCCCATCCCCCTCTCTGATGAAGGGTCTAGGCCCGAAACGTCAGCTTTTGTGCTCCTGAGATGCTGCTTGGCCTGCTGTGTTCGTCCAGCCTCACATTTTATTATCTTGGAATCTCCAGCATCTGCAGTTCCCATTATCTCTAGATTCTCTTTTGATTTCACTTGAAAGTGGATTGGGGGAGTTGATGATCACCTTAGATTAACATTTAATTGAAAAAATGGCACTTGTTTCCTCAGTGTCGCATTGGGACATTAACTTTTGATTTTTGAGCTCCAGTTCTGGAGGGACAGCTGGAGAGAGAACTTAAAAATAACCTCAGATCAACTCCTCTTTGTAAGATTTAGCCATATCATGATTACTGCTACCATAGGGCACCTTCACTATGAGCTCATTAATTAACTCTACCTCATGGCACAATACCAGGTCAAATATCACTTGCTCTCTTATTGGCTGCAGAACAAATTGTTCTAAAAAAAAAACACCCGGTAAACATTATATGAACTCCTCATCCAAGCTGCCTTTGCCCTTCTAACTTTTCCATTCAGTAATTTGATTAAAGTCTTCCAATGTTATGGGAGCTTTCTGATAAGCTCACATTTTTTTTCTCTCTTAGAGATAATAAGAACTGCCGATGCTGGAGTCTGAGATAACAGTGTGGAGCTGGAGGAACACAGCAGGCCAGGCAGCATCAGAGGACCAGGAAAGCTAACGTTTTGGGTCAGGTCCCTTCTTCAGAAAATTTTTTTTGCTGTGTTCCTCCAGTTCCACATTGTGTTATTTCTCTCTTTATGCTTCATTTTATGGTGTGACTGTTAAGAGGCTTTTATTCCACTCCAGCAAGTAAGTTCTTTACTTTTCATTTCTTACCCCTACCCAAACTGTTTCCATATCCTAGTTTCTTACAGTTAGGCCATCCTTCTCTACTGTGTTATTATCACCACTAGCAACAAAGAGCCATCTTGCCACCTTTTTCTAATTCCCAGTCCTTCCCAAAAGTCTTGCAGCCTTCAAGACTCAGGTTTCAATCCATGTCATCCCGCAACCAAACCTGTGTTCTGGCTGCCAGATTGTACTTACTTCCATTTGTGTTCTTAGACCATTTGTTTTGTTTCAAATGCTACATGCATTCTGATGCAGAGTCTTTAGATTTATTCTTCTATTCTCTTTGTAACTGCTAGTCCTTGTTGTTGGTTTACTCTTAGATTTGTAATCTCTATCCCTTCCTGTCATGGCCATTTTTATCATTTACTGTATTAGTACCTTTCTCTTTGACTTTGGCTCTACGCTTTGATTTTTCACATTTTCCCTAATTTGATCTCTTTCCCCCATTATTTAGTTTAAAAACCTTTTTACTTCACTACGTATGTGGCTTGCAAAAATGTCATCGCATAAGTACAGACCCCACATTCCCCAATACTGATAGCAGTGGTCCATGAACTGGGTCCCACCTTCCCCACACCAGTGTTTGAACGGTGTTTGCATCTTTCTAGTCCGATTTCGTGATACCAATTTGAGCATTTATCAGGTAGTAATTCAGAAATTATGACCTTTCAGGTTTTAACTTGATGCTTAGCTCCTCATGCAGACCATGAAGAACCACTTTCTTTGTCTTATGTATGTCATTGTCATTGGCACCTATGTGGACCACACTGACTGGATCTTTCCAGCCTGAGTAAGTATCTCAAACTCTGATATTGTCCAGGCAACATAGCAGTCTTAACTACACTGTTTGATACAGAGAGAAGGATCAATCCCTCTGTCTTTATTGTCCTGTACAGTCACTATCAGAACCCTTTTTTCTCCATCCACTTGAATAACATCTCATGTTTTGGTGCTATAGCCAATTAATGCATCCACCCATAGACCCTGTACAGCTGCAAGAACTTCAAATGTATTGGATAGATTTAAATGTTGAGACTTCTATGCTCCCGACATCTGGGTCCCCTTACCTGTTTTACTTGTAGTCATATTCTCCTGTTCCTGAACACTGACCCAATTCTAAGAGGTGTGACAGCCTCCTGATAGAGACTCCAAGTAACCTTGCCGCTTTCTGACACATCCCAATATATGTAGTTCACTTTCCAACTTGTACTTCATATAGTTACTGTAAGCATGTTTGTCCTCGACAAAATAGAATCCGGGCACTCCCACATGCTGTAGTTATACCACATCACCAGTCCTGCCTTTCTTAATGAGTTCTAACTAACTACTAAATTATTTAGTGTCATTGAGATCTAAAGCATAGAAAAAGGCCCTTTGGCCCACAGTATCCAGTATTAACCTTACCATCAGTTGCTCAACTATTTTGAAATTTAGTATTACAATAAACCTTTGTCACTTTCCATATATTCACCAAACAACTAGTTCCTTCTCTTGTAGTAGACTAACATTTGATTCCCAGAGGCTAAGGAAGTTAGAAAAAGCAAAAGCAACAGAGCATCCTTTTCATTTCCTGCCCTAACTCCCTAATCACTTCTTTTCTAGGAGTCTATTATAATTCGAACTTCGTTGCAAAGTCCCTGTAAATTGCCTATTTTAAACACTCCTAACTCAAAAACACCTATGAGATCCAATTATAGAGGAAGGGGTTTGATTTGGTCCTTTGATTATTAAACCCATTACTCCTCCAAAGGAGGCCTTGCTAAATCCCTGCTTACTCCTAGGAAACTCAGAATTTAATCTTTCGATTTTACCTAAATGATAACTACAACCTGTAAACAAAATTAGCTTTATATAAAGTATGTAGATCTCGTTACCCACCAACTGCCAGCATTAGTGAGAATGGGAACTGCAGATGCTGGAGGATCCAAGATAACAAAGTGTGAAGCTGGATGACCACAGCAGGCCAAGCAGCATCTCAGGACCACAAAAGCTGACGTTTCGCGCCTAGACCCTTCATCAGAAAGGGGGATGGGGTGAGGGTCCTGGAATAAATAGGGAGAGAGGGGGAGGCGGACCGACGATGGAGAGAAAAGAAGATAGATGGAGAGGAGAGTAGAGGTGGGGAGGGGATAGGTCAGTCCAGGGAAGACGGACAGGTCAAGGAGGTGGGATGAGGTAGTAGGTAGGAAATGGAGGTACGACTTGAGGTGGGAGGAAGGGATGGGTGAGAGGAAGAACAGGTGAGCGAAGGGGAGACAGGCTGGGCTGGTTTTGGGATGTAGTGGGGGGAGGGGAAGAACTGGGCTCATTTTGGGATGCAGTGGGGGAAGGGGAGATTTTGAAGCTTGTGAAGTCCACATTGATACCATTGGGCTGCAGGGTTCCCAAGTGGAATATGAATTGCTGTTCTTGCAACCTTCGGGTGGCATCATTGTGGCACTGCAGGAGGCCCATGATGAACATGTTGTCTGAGGAATGGGAGGGAGAGTTAAAATGGTTTGTGACTGGGAGGTGCAGTTGTTTATTGTGAACCGAGCGGAGGTGTTCTGCAGAGCGGTCCCCAAGCCTCCGTCTGGTTTCCCCAATGTAGAGGAAGCCACACTGGGTACAATGGATACAGTATACCACATTGGCAGATGTGCAGCTGAACATCTGCTTAATATGGAAGGTCATCTTGGGGCCTGGGATGGGGGTGAGGGAGGAGGTGTGGGGGCAAGTGTAGCACTTCCTGCGGTTGCAGGGGAAGGTGCCGGGTGTGGTGGGGTTGGAGGGGTGTGTGGAGTGGACAAGGGAGTCACGGAGAGAGTGGCCTCTCCGGAAGGCTGACAAGGGTGGGGATGGAAAAATGTCTTGGGTGGTGGGGTCGGATTGTAGATGGTGGAAGTGTCGGACGATGATGCGTTGTATCCGGAGGTTGGTAGTGTGGTATGTGAGAACGAGGGGGATCCTCTTTGGGCGGTTGTGTGTGTGTGTGTGTGTGTGTGTGTGTGGGGGGGGGGGGAGGGGGGGGAAGAGCAGGGCGTGAGGGATATGTTGTGGGAAATGCGGGAGACGCGGTCAAGGGTGTTCTCGACCACTGCGGAGGGGAAAGTTGCGGTCCTTGAAGAACGTGGACACCCGGGATGTGCGGGAGTGGAATGCCTCATTGTGGGAGCAGATGCGGCGGAGGTGGAGGAATTCAGAATAGGGGATGCAATTTTTGCAGGAGGGTGGGTGGGAAGAGGTGTATTCTAGGAGGCTGTGGGAGTCAGTGGGCTTGAAATGGGCATCCGTTTTGAGCTGGTTACCTGAGATGGAGACTGAGAGGTCCAGGAAGGTGAGGGATGTGTTGGAGATGGCCCAGGTGAACTTGAGGTTGGGGTGGAAGGTGTTGATAAAGTGGATGACCAGTTCAAACTCCTCTGGGGAGCAAGAGGCGGCACCGATACAGTCATCAATGTAACGGAGGAAGAGGTGGGGTTTGGGGCCTGTGTAGGTGCAGAAGAGGGACTGTTCCATGTAACCTACAAAGAGGCAGGCATAGCTTGGGCCCATGCGGGTCCCCATGGCCACCCGCTTTGTAGGAAGTAGGAGGAATCGAAAGAGAAGTTGTTGAGGGTGAGGACGAGTTCAACTCGGCGGATGAGGGTGTCGGTGGAGAGGGATTGGTCAGGCCTGCGGGACAGGAAGAAGCAGAGGGCCTTGAGTGGGTGACAGGGGTGGAGAGGTTGAGGCGGTTGAAGTCTGGACAGCAGTTGGACTGCCAGCATTAGTTCTAATAGTGTACTTTTCCAGAATTTAGTTCTGTTACGAGTCAGTTTGTGTACATTAATCGCCTAGTGCTCTCAATGAGCTTGCGATTATGAGTGCATATAGAGTTTCATTGACAGTCCCGTCCCTTTAATCTGTTGTTGCTTAAACATTGCAATGTGACAGTTATCTATAAGTGAAAACAGAGGTCATCATGAATATTCTTTTGTTCTGCTCATCTCTGCATTGATCACCACTGGAGTTTGAAGCTTTGCCTCTACTCAAATCAGTTAAAAATAAAGAAACTACCTGGGACAACTGTTGATAGCTTCCAGTATAGTGTTAAAAATTGGGCTGGACTTTTGGACCTTAATTTATGGTGTGCTTCAGAGAAAAAAAGGGATGGTTTAGCAGTCAGGTAACATACTGCGCATTCTATTTCCAAAGTTCTAAGGTCAGGGTTATCTCTGTGAGTTTCCTTTGGAGGTTTGTGACACTGTTTCATGTTTTGTTTAACACATGGAGTTCTGATAATATTGTTCCAAGTATTCTTATCAATCTTCCTGCTACCATGTCTTAGATGGGATTACTATTAGAATTTTGGTTAAATACTACACAAGTATATTATCTTGTCTAACATATCACATTAGGGATTAGCTTTTCATTTTTTAAGAGTAGAACAATCCAATTAAATTTTACTTGGGTTTCTTCCCAAACGATTGCCATTTAAAATTTCACCTTACCAAAATCAGTGGAGAAAATAATCCTAAGAAACCAAATTAACATCTAGGTTCATGGTCAGCACAGACATGGTGGACAGAAGGTAACAAAGTGTGTAGCTGGATGAACATAGCAGGCCTAGCAGCATCTCAGGAGCACCCTTCATCAGAGATGGGGAGAGGATTCTGAAATAAATAGGGAGAGAGGGGGAGGCGGACCGAAGATGATGGATAAGGGAGAAGATAGGTGGAGAGGAGAGTATAGGTGGGGAGGGGATTGTTCAGTCTGGGTAGGAGGGACAGGTCAAGGAGGCAGGATGAGGTTGGTAGGTGGGAAATGGAGGTGCGGCTTGAGGTGGGAGGAGGGGATAGGTGAGAGGAAGAACAGGTTAGGGAGACGGGGACGAGCTGGGCTGGTTTTGTGATGCAGTGGGGGGAGGGTATGAGCTGGGCTGGTTTTGAGCAGAAGGGCCTGTTCCTGTGCTGTACTGTTCTGTGTTCAATTCACCATTCCTTTTTTGGGATTTGAAACTCTTAAGTCTAGTAAACTGTGATGTCTGGATTTTCCTGTGTATTCAATAGTAAGTTACTATCCGTTAACCAAAGACTTGCAGTTCAGTATGACGAATCTCATCTCAACGTCTAAGACTTGGTCACAAAATGCGACTGCCCAGAAGGCATCACTCAAAATATCATCCAATTTTCTCAAATTTCTCACTGTAGCCCCTGTTGCTGTTGGACCGGAAAGATTATGCCCATTGCCCTGTTATAATTCCCATTGAAATATATTGCATTCTGAAAACACATTTCTAATTAACAAAAGGCCATATTCAGAACCTAAAGGAAAACTGTACTATATCTGTAATGTCCTTTTGGAAAAGAAATCCTCTGTCTTCACCTGATCTGCTGTACCTGTGACACCAAGCCCATAGCAGTGTGATTGATTCTTAATTGCCCCCAGGCAATTAGAGATGGACAGTAAATGCTGGCATGGCCAGTAGCTCCAATGTTTTATGAACAGTTTAAAAATAAATCATTGCAGAAAACATGGTTAATAAATTTATTTTTGGCAAGACATTAAATGTATAGCACCATGTTATTGGCTATTCGAACTCCTGTTGTTATAACCCCAATACAAGTTTCTTTCACAATGGAAATTGAAAGTTCCATGAGTGTTCTATGTCTCTGTACCTCAGAAATATTGTGTTAAAGTGAAAAGAAGCTAATGTAATGCACATCAGGTTCAAAAATCATTTGTGAATGCCTTTTGATTCAGGAATCATGGGTTGAAAAATCTATGCTTTACTTCCTTATCTGAGTAATTTTTCTGTTTTCGGTCACCCCCATGACCTAAGCATGGTGAGTTGAAATAAATATTTAGAAATGAAATTAGGAATGCTTAAGACTCTCAAACTTGAAAGTATTTTGTACATGATGAGAAATTCTACTTTGAGAATGAAATTGCATTCTTGTCTTAACATAGAACACAGGAGGCCATTTTGCCCTTCAAGCCTGCTCCACCATTCATCATACACATGGCTGGTCATCCAACTCAATAGCCTAATCCTGCTTTCTCCCCATGACATTAGACCCCATTCACCCTAAGTGCAATGTCCCTCTGCCTCTTGAATACATTCAGTGTTTTGGCATCAACTGCTCCCTGTGGTAATGAATTCCACAGGCTCACCACTCTTTGGGTGAAGAAATATCTCCTCATCTCTGCGTTAAGTGGTCTACTCTGAATCCTCAAACTGTGACCCCCGGTTCTGGACACACCCAACATTGGGAACATCCTCCGTGTACATACTCTGTCCAGTCCCAGTAGAATTTTATAAGGCTCTACGAGATCCCCCCATCCCTCCATTTGTCTGAACTCCAGTGAAAACAATCCTAACCTAGTCAATCTCTCCTCACCTGTCAGTTCTGCCAGCCCCGGAATCAGCCTAGTAAACCTTTGCTGCACACCCTTGAGAACAAGAACATCCTTTCTCAGAAAAAGAGACCAAAACTGCATACAATATTCGAGGTAATAAAATGTGAGGCTGGATGAAGACAGCAGGCCCAGCAGCATCTCAGGAGCACAAAAGCTGACGATTCGGGCCTAGACCCTTCATCAGAGAGGGGGATGGGGTGAGGGTTCTGGAATAAATAGGGAGAGAGGGGGAGGCGGACCGAAGATGGAGAGAAAAGAAGATAGGTGGAGAGGAGAGTATAGGTGAGGAGGTAGGGAGGGGATAGGTCAGTCCAGGGAAGACAGACAGGTCAAGGAGGTGGGATGAGGTTAGTAGGTAGGAGATGGAGGTGCGGCTTGGGGTGGGAGGAAGGGATGGGTGAGAGGAAGAACAGGTTAGGGAGGCAGAGACAGGTTGGACTGGTTTTGGGATGCAGTGGGTGGAGGGGAAGAGCTGGGCTGGTTGTGTGGTGCAGTGGGGGGAGGGGACGAACTGGGCTGGTTTTGGGATGCAGTGGGGGAAGGGGAGATTTTGAAGCTGGTGAAGTCCACATTGATACCATATGGCTGCAGGGTTCCCAAGCGGAATATGAGTTGCTGTTCCTGCAACCTTCGGGTGGCCTCATTGTGGCACTGCAGGAGGCCCATGATGGACATGTCATCTAAAGAATGGGAGGGGGAGTTGAAATGGTTTGCGACTGGGAGGTGCAGTTGTTTTTTGCGAACTGAGCGGAGGTGTTCTGCAAAGCAGTCCCCAAGCCTCCGTATTCCGCTTGGGAACCCTGCAGCCCAATGGTATCAATGTGGACTTCACCAGCTTCAAAATCTCCCCTTCCTCCACTGCATCCCAAAACCAGCCCAGTTCGTTCCCCCCCTCCCCCCACTGCACCACACAACCAGCCCAGCTCTTCCCCTCCACCCACTGCATCCCAAAACCAGTCCAACCTGTCTCTGCCTCCCTAACCCGTTCTTCCTCTCACCCATCCCTTCCTCCCACCCCAAGCCGCACCTCCATCTCCTACCTACTAACCTCATCCCACCTCCTTGACCTGTCCGTCTTCCCTGGACTGACCTATCCCCTCCCTACCTCCCCACCTATACTCTCCTCTCCACCTATCTTCTTTTCTCTCCATCTTTGGTCCGCCTCCCCCTCTCTCCCTATTTATTGCAGAACCCTCACCCCATCCCTCTCTCTGATGAAGGGTCTAGGCCCGAAACGTCAGCTTTTGTGCTCCTGAGATGCTGCTGGGCCTGCTGTGTTCATCTAGCCTCACATTTTATTATCTTGGATTCTCCAGCATCTGCAGTTCCCATTATCACTGATACAATATTCCAGGTGTGGCCTCACCAAGGCCCTATATAACTACAACAACGCATCCCAGCTCCTATATTCAAAACCTCACAATGAAAGCCAACATACCGTTTGCCAACTTTACCACCTGATGCACCTACATGCTTACTTTCAGTGACTGGTGCACAAGAACACCCAGGTCCCACTATACACTCCTCTCTCCCAATATACAGCCATTCAGGCAGTAGTCTACCCCCTTGTTTTTGCTTCCAAAGTGAATAATCTCACATTTATCCAAATTATAGTTCATCTGGCATTGATTTGCCCACTCACCCAACCTGTCCAGATCATGCTGAAGGATCTCTCCATCCTTGTCACAGTTCACCTTCCCACCCAACTTGGTATCATCTGCAAACTTGAAGACATTACATTTTGTTCCCTCATCCAAATCATTAATATATATTGTGAATAACTGGGGTCCTAATGCCGATCCCTGTTGCACCCCGTAGTTACTGGCTGCCGATTTGAAAAGTACCATTAATTCCTTCTCTTTGTTTCCTCTCTGCCAGCCAGTTTCCTATCAATCGCAGTATACTTCCCCTTAATTCCATGTGCTTTAATTTTACGCAATAATCTCTCATGTGGGACTTTGTCAAATACTTTCTGAAAGTCCAAGTGTACCACATCGACTGACTTCCCCTTGTCAACTCTACTAGTTACATCTTCATCGAATTCCATATTTGTCAACCACAATTTCTCCTTCATAAATCCATGCTGACTTTGTCTGACCCTGCCACTTCTTTCTTAGTGCTCTGCCATAAGATCCTCGATAATGGATTTGAGAATTTTTTTTTACTGGTTTATAATTCCCGGTTTTCACTGTACCTCCTTTTTTGAATAAAAACAGAAAGAACTGTGGATGCTGTAAATCAGGAACAAAAACAAAATTGCTGGAAAAGCCCAGCAGGTCTGGCAGTATCTGTGAAGGTAAAAGACAGAGTTCTGAGGAAGGGTCACCGGACCCGAAACGTTAATTCTGTTTTTTCCTTCACAGATGCTGCCAGACCTGCTGGGCTTTTCCAGCAACTTTGTTTTTGTTCCTGTTTCTTTCTTCACAGATGCTGCCAGACCTACTGAGCTTTTCCAGCAACTTTGCTTTTGCTCATTTTTTGAATATTGGAGTGATATTAACTCCCCTCCAATCTGCAGAGATTGTTCCAGAGTTTACGGAATCCTGGAAGATGACCACCAATGCATCCACTATTTGTATAGCCACGTCCTTAAGTACTGTGGGATGTAGATTATCAGGCCTTGGGGATTTATCAATCTTCAGCCCCATCAATTTTCCCACCACCATTTCTCTACTAATATTGATATCCCTCAATTCTTCCGTCTCACTAAAGCATGCATTCTCCAACATTTCTGGTATCTGATTTATGTCAAAGTATGTGTTCAGTTAATCAGCCATTTCTTTGACCTCTATTTTACATTCCTCTGTTTCTGTTTTTAGGGGACCTACATATGTCTCCACCAATCTCCTTTTTACATATGTATAGAAACTCTTTGAGTCAGCCTCTATGTTCCATGCAAGTTTACTTTCGTACTGTGTTTTTCTCTTCTTAGTGATCAATCGCTTGGCCCTTCTTTGCTGAATTCTAAACTACCCCACTTCTCAGTCGAATTGTTTTCTTGGCAAATCTGTATGCTTCTTCCTTGGATTTCCTTTGTAACACATAGATTAGCCCTATTACCCATTTTGCTTTTGTGCCAGACAGGAATAAACAGCTCAGAGATAATAAGAACTGCAGATGCTGGAGTCAGAGATAACACAATGTGAAGCTGGAGGAACACAGCAAGCCAGGCAACATCAGAGGAGCAAGAAAGTTGACGTTTTGGGTCAGGACCCTTCTTCAGAGAAGGAATAAACAGTTGTTGCAGTTCCCCCATGCGCACTTTGAATGTTTGCCATTGCTTATCCATTGTCATCCCTTAAAGTAATTTTTCCCAATCTATCAAGGCCAACTCATGCCTCACATCTTCATAGTTTCCTTTAAGATTCATCATCCTAATCTGAATCAACTACCTCACTCTCCATCTTGATATTAAGTTCTATCATGTTATGGTTGCTCTTCCCCAAGGGATCTGGCACAACTACATTGGCGATGATCCCCTTCTCATTTCACAGTGCCCAGTCTAAGATGGTCTGCCCTCTAGTTTACTTCTCCACATATTGGTCAAGAAAACCATCCCATAAACACTCCAGGAATTCCTCCTTGATGGCATTGGGCAAATCAAATTAGCCACAATCTATGTGCTGATTAAAATCACACATTATCACCGATATTCCCATATCACATGCATCTCTAACTTTCTGTTGAATGCCACTCCCAACATCACCACTACACTTTGGGGGTCTGTATATGATAGCCACTAATGTTTTTTGCCCCTTGATATTTCTCAATTCTACCCATACAGACTGGGCATTCTCAGAGCTAATATCCTTTTCCACTATTGTATTAATTTTCTCTTTAACCAGCAATGCCACTCCACCACCTTTTCCTTTTTGCCTGTCCTTCCTAACTATCCTGGGACATCCAGTTCCTATCCTTGGTCACCCTGCAGTCATGTCTGTGTAATCCGAATTGTATCTGTTTACATCTACCTGCATGATTACTTCATCCACTTTATTACAAATGCTCCAAGCACTGAGGCACAAAATCTTTTAGCTTGTCTTTTTAATATTGTTTGTCTCGCTCTTATTTTTCTCAATAGCCCTGTTTGAATTTTGTCCTTAGTTTTTCAGCCTATCACAATTCTTGTTCACTTTTCTACCTTTTGGTTTTGTTCTTGCACCTTCCTTCTCTGACTTCTTACATAGGTTCCCATCCTCCTAGCATATTAACTTAAACCTTCCCCAACCACTCTAGCAAACACTGCCCCACGACATCAGTTGTTAAAAAGACAATTACTAATTATCTCTCCTTATTGGAACAATAAAGCAGTCAGAATCAGCTGCTTTTTGATAAAATAAGCCTGAATATTGATTATCTGTTGAATTAGCATTGAGGGTTGAAATAATGAAGTTCTCTCCTCTAAAATAGTCAAGCCAGGGAATGTATGAAAAACGAAGATGGGATAATTGTAGTACTTTTACATCACAGGAAATGTGATTAGGTTGATGACAAAACAAGGAAATTATTTTCTTTTAAAGCTCGGATTTACTTTAAAGCATAATCTGCTTTTCAAAATATCACTTAGAGACAATTCTTGTATGCAAGTGCCGTTTACTTAAAATATTCTGAATTTATTACCAGCTTTACAGCGGGATGCATGTGAAACTTAAAAATCAGCCTCGAGCTCTATTTTATACGTGCCTTTCACTAGATTTGTATCAAATTCACAGTGTGGTTCTGATTTCTTTTTAGAATCTCTGTAGAATCTGTGTTCATGTGGTGCTCACTAATGTATAAGTGTAATGATTGACACTCACTCAGTCGGAAAATAGTCTGTTCCTAGACACAATTATGTTAAACAAAAAAGTTATCCCCGTGATTTACAGACTCTCAGTGCTGCGTTTGTGAAAATTTAAAATAAACTAAGTTACACAAGTATAGTGAAGGTAATTAAACAACAGCCTCTAACCCACATATTAAATTAATAAATGTTATATTATCTACAGAATTTAAATAATACTGAGTCTTGAAACCAGGTCTCGTCAGTCACACGTGGGGACACTACTACTGCACCACAAGATCTGGAGGGATCAAACCCCTTTTTCCTAATTTCCTAAATATCCTGTTCAGTGATGCTACTATGCACCTCTGGAACAAGTGGGACTTGAACCCAGATCTCCTGCTTCATAGATAGGGACAGTATCACTGCACTTTAACAGCATTTACTAAAACTTTAGACGTAGATATTTTTCATCAAACTTGTCGGACACAGCTCTGCAGTAGGTGGGACTTAACCCAGGCCTGCTGTCTGCAAGGTAGGGACGCTACCATTGCACCACAACCACCTTTAATCAAGCCCTCTACTGATTTTGTGTTAATCTGATCCACTTGCTAGCTTTCTAGCCAACTGGCTGGATCTCATTGTACTATTGTATCACAATTACATTGTTTTAAAAATGCCTCAGTTGGCTCATGTTGAATTTCCATTTGATTAAGATGTAACTAACTTTTGTTTAGGCTTATTGGATAAAAAACACACTTACTTTAGTGCTTATTTCATCTAATTGTTGATGATTTTAATGTACCTGCATCTTGAGTTTAATTTTTCTGCCAGTCAACTGATGGGTACAGATATCTATGACCATAGCTCGCAGTGAAAATGTGTACTTTTTTTAAAAATCCACATGAATTTTTATTTGCTTGAGACAGAATTTCAAACTCTTTTTAGCGCAATCCAAAGTTTAATTACAGATTGGCAATGGCCTCGTCTTGATGGCCAGAAGGGTACACAGTAAGGTTGCTGAAGTTTAATCAGATAAAATCTGGAAATCTATGAGTCCAGAGTACGAGTGATGATAAGCTTTCCACTGGTTGGCCTCTCTGCATGCAACTTCCAGTTTAGGACACCCACCACACAATAATCCCATAGTTAAGTAGAAAGAAACCACTAACTTTTGTTTGGCACCAGGTTGTAACCCAACAGGTTTATTTTTATAACACAGCACGCCAAGCAGCATCTTAGGAGCGGGAAAGCTGATGTTTCGTGCCTAGATCCTTCATCAGAAATGGGGGAGCGGAAGACAGTTCTGAAATAAATGGGTGGGGGTAGAGCGGATCGAAGATGGATAGAGCAGAAGATAGGAGGAGAGGAGACAGACAAGTTAAAGAGGTGGGGATGACCTGCTGTGTTTATCCAGCTCCACACCTTGTTATCTCGGATTCTCCAGCATCTGCAGTTCCTATTATCTCTTAATTCTATAAACATCAGTTCTATGACCCTTTGAATTTTTGCTTTCAAATTCTGAGTCCAATGACACCTTTCTCACTGACAGCTGAAGAATGAGTTAGACTCTGAGTACATGTGTTTTCAGATAAGCTTGTTGGACTATTACCTGGTGTTTAATGATTTTTGACCTTATCTACTCCAGCTCAACCTTGACAACTCCACATCATAACTTTTCTACTTATGCATTTTCTACTGTGAAGCTAAGAATGCTTGTCAGATATCTGCAGTTCCCTGGAGTAGGTGGACCTGGTTGGATGTTTAATTTTGTTTTGATTTACCATCACCAGGATTTTTTGCATGCGTAAACATGACCCCATATGAAATTTCAGTGGTAGGTCTTGAAGAGCATTTGTGCACCACAACTCATTGTATAACGTATGTGTGTGCTATAATGTCTGGGCCATATCATGAACACAAATCAAGCCGCACTAAACAAGATTCTACCAACTGGGAAGGCGGCATTTCTTAGCATCTGATTACATCTGTGCAGCCCATTTGCATTATGTGAAATACTTATACTCATCCCCCAGATGATGTCTTAGAACAGTTATGCAACAAATATCTACATTGAGAGTGTTGGGGTATCCATGTAAGACAGCTTGATATGTTTCAATCATGTTGCTGCCTGGTTGTCAGTGTTCAGTGCCTTGCGTACCACTTGCTTTTTCAAGCTGGCTAATAAAGATCGTCAGATGATATTAAAATATAATTGTAATAAATTCCTAACGGACCAATTTTTTAAGAAGTTGACATACTTCCTGTAATGGAGCCAGCGGGTACATGACTAGTTTTTGGGATTTCAAAATGGAAGTCATAGAATCTTCTGCCTTGGCCAGTTCCCGACCAACATTCTGTCTCCCTGTTCTGTCCTCATGAGTCAGTTGTGTGCCGTCAAAGCATCTGTAGTGTTGCTAAGGATCTTTCTCACATAACTATTAACTAGCTTCCACTTCCATTTTGTGACATGTAGTTGATTAGCAGAATTTCGATGAGAACTTGGAGCTAGGCACCAATTTTAAGGAAGTGAACATGTTTTGAATTCACCCTGCCAATAAACCTTACATGGAGTATAATTCACCAGTGATGTCTTATTGCTAATAACTATTTAGTAGCAACTGCAACATTTGAAACAGAGTGGCACAACCATGTCATTATAATGTTATATATTTGATAAAGATTGTTAAAACAATCCTTTAAAATAGACATAGCATTGGAAAATATGGCTTCCAGAAGTCAAATGGCTGTTCCTATTGATTTACTTCAACCAAAAAGGTAGACAGACTGATTTGTTAATCTAGTATCAACCTGAATATGAGTCCCCTTATTTAGAATTTAATAACGCTTTGATAACATAATGGGTCTGCCCAAACATGGGAGAATTCAAATCTCTGAGGAAAATAGGAGACTGGAGCAACTATCACAAGGAATTCCTGCAAAATTTACTTCATTTTGTGGAACAGTGATTCATTGAAAGTTAACAAAGCAGCATCTTAAGATTGATCTATATAAACCTCAGTGAGATATAATTTCAAACTTCATGAGAGAATGGTTTCTCAACAGGAAGAGATTAAAAGGCAAACCGATTAAGTTCAGGCTACTAAGGCCACATCCTACAATGCTATAAAGCAATCTTCATTCTCTCCCAGAACTTGTTCTGCTCTACCTACTGAGTCACCTGCACAAGGAATCTTTATTTGGCTACTAAAGCCATTGCAACTGCTGAATCTAACGTGAGGTTTTCAGTCCTATCGTCTCAGAAAGAGAAATCTTCAAGCAAGTAACAGGACCTCAGTGGTAATACAGTGATCTTACTTTAATCTTTTTTAAAATATTTTCTTTGCTTCCACTTCAAAATAATAAAATGTGGGTCAAATGAGTCTTATGAATTCACAGTTCAGGGATGACTTTGTGCACACACCTGGTGCAGTCATGACAAGAACAAGAGAAATCTTTGGAAAGTAGGGAAAGGTAGAATGAAGTGGTCATGAAATTGATTTCCAATTGAAAGTACTCTTAGTGGTCTAAATGGCTTCATCAATGCTGTACTAGCTTTCTATGATTTTATGCTGCTATGATGGTCTTCCACAAAGAGATGTACCCACTTCAAAATCCTTTGATCTGTGAAGTAATGCAAAATATAGGTATTTGTAATTCTTCTAGCATGATGCTGTCTCAATCATCTATCATCATACTATTTTTTAAATGTACTTTGTATACTTTTTTTTCTTCAGAACAACCTTAAAAGCAGGTTTGTAATAGAGATAAATCAGCTACAGATTGGCAGTTTTCACCTACAAAAGGGTATCAAAGTTAACAGGTGTAGAGTATTGCATTTTACACATGGCTCACACGATGACCCCTGCAACTTTGAAAATTCTGAAACATTCATTGATCAGGAATGGTATTCATAACAGACTTGTTGCTTTTTGGTGAATGAACTGTTACTTTCAAAGGTTGTTTACTGATGGTGAGATATATGGAAGTGTGTTAAACTGACAAGATGCATGCTTTTAAATCTTAAATGTTCCTCTTGAAAAATATGACTATGATAAACATTGATTCTCCAGTCTGTAATGGTAACAAATAGCTAGACATAGAAATCTGCTTTATGAAAAACAGTTTGTTGCATTTACAAAGATTGGATCTAAGCAAACCAACATCTCTATTGTTGCTTTACATTTTATGGGATTATTTATTTCTAAGTATTTGCAGCACACATTGACCTGACTGTTTGTTTAAAATTGCATCTTAGAATTTTTTTTTTGAAATTATTGAAAGAATATTGAAAGAATATAATGTACTTTTTACATTGAAAGAATTGATTTTAAGTTAGAAGCTAAGTGCCATGGATGCTGGAGATCTTAAGCTCTGAAGAAGATTCGTTATGGACTCGAAGTGTTAACATTTTTCTCTCCACAGCTGTTGTCATTCTGAGCTTCTCCAAGACATTCTGTTCTTGTTTCAAGTTTTAAATGAATCTTTTGAAAGCATTGTGTGGAAGTCTTTCCAGACTCAATTACAATGCTTATGTGCATTTTATATCTATTTCATTTGGAATGTTAATTATTACTAACAGTGGATAATTAATTCACAAACTAAATAAGTTAAGATCTGGCAGCAGGCTTGATAATATACATAGGAAAGTTTGTACTCCACAGTATCTGGTTCAGACATTGTGTACCATTTACCAAGAGTAATCAAAGGACTTTGATAGGAGCTGCAGTACATGGAATTGATTTATATGTGATCTCTGTAATCTGTTTACTTGAGTTGTTCCCTGGCTTTGTGTATCATAAAAATTGTGCTATTTGGCATATCAACCAATTTTAACTGAGACAGGATATGAATAGAATCTGATCCATTTACATTGGTTATTGCAATTTTATTACCCTATCAAACAGAAATGATTATAATTCTGTGGAAATCTAAGATTCCTCTCATTCAGAGAGTCAGTAGTGAATGACAGGTGGTAGATCAATGCATCCAAATATCAGGTCAAGTTTGAATGCTTGCATATTTCTTTAGTGTGAAGTAAATATTTCATTTTAAGTTTGAAGTGCATATAATGACTGTTATTTTAATTTATCGGTGTAGTACTTCAAACCTATTGATTGTTTCCTTTATAACATGAACAGTTCCCTGCTATCAAAGTTGTAATCATTACTTTTGCTTAAAGTGAGGAGCAATGCAAAGCCAGTGAAATGATAATTCAGTTTGATTACGCTCCCCTTCAAAATGTCTATGGATGATTTATATATTGGAACACAGGATGTGTTTTTAATTGCAGCTAAACGAAATTTTCATTTTAGTGGTTTTCTGTTAGATTTCATAGAATCATTCAGTACAGAAAAGGTCCTTCAGCTCATTGAATCTGCATTGTCAGCAATTGCTGTAAATCTACAGTTGTCCCACTTTCCAGCACTTGACCAACAGCCTTGAATATTATGACATTTCAAGTGCTCATCCAAGTACTTTTTAAAAGGTTGCAAATTCTCCTGCCTCAGTTACTCTCCAAGGCAGTGCATTTCAATGTTCCATCACCCTCTGGGTGAATAGAGATTTCAAAGATTTCATATTTACCAAAACTGGATTTCAAGTATCTAAATATTCTGAATAGTTAAATGTTCCGTGTTCATTACTATGGAACAGCTTTATTATAGTATGAATTTCAAAGATGAAGGCCAGTTAGATTGCTTTTGTATTGCATATTTATAGTAAAAATTTTGTCTAAGCTGTTTGTGATTAGTAGTGGCAGATGTGTGTTTTATTGATTAAAATAAATGTGGAAGATTAGTTCTAATATTAATGCATTTTAAAGACTTGCTCTAAATGTTTAAGATTGCAATTAATTTGATTGTGAGCTGTTTGTCTTGCCAGGTTTGGAGGGTTTGAGCAATAGTGAGAGGCTGAATAGGCTGGGGCTATTTTCCGTTTAGCGTCGGAGGCTGAGGGGTGACCCTGGAGAGGTTTATAAAATCATGAGGGACATGGATAGGCTAAATAGACAAGGCCTTTTCCCTGGGGTGGGGGAATCCAAAACTGGAGGGGCATAGGTTTAAGGTGAGAGAGGAATGATTTAAAAGAGGCAAAAAGAGAAATTGATGGAAAAGCTCAGCAGGTCTGGCAGCATGTGTGAAGAACAAATCACAGTTAATGTTTCGGTTCATCCACTTCACCAACACCTTCCATCCCAACCTGAAGTTCACCTGGACCATCTCCAACACATCCCTCACCTTCCTGGACCTTGCTGTCTCCATCTCAGGCGACCACCTAGAAACCAATATCCATTTCAAGCCCACCAACTCCCACAGCTACCTAGAATACACCTCTTCCTACCACCTTCCTGCAAAAATTCCATCCCCTTTTCGCAATTCCTCCGCCTCTGCTGCATCTGCTCCCAGGATGCGGCATTCCACTCCCGTACATCCCAGATGACCTCGTTCTTCAAGGGCCATAACTTCCCCCCCACCCCCCGCAGTGGTCAAGAACGCCCTCGACCGTGTTTCCCGCAACTCATCCCTCACACCCCATCCCTGCAATAACTGCCAAAAGAGAATCCCCCTCATCCTCACATACCACCCCGCCAACCTCTGGATCCAACGCATCATCCTCCGACACTTCTGCCATCTACAATCTGACCCCACCACCAAAGACATTTTTCCATCCCCACCCTTGTCTGCCTTCCAGAGAGACCACTCTCTCCATGACTCCATTGTTCGCTCCACGCTCCTCTCCGACCCCACCACACCTGGCACTTGCCTGCACACCTCCTCCCTCACCCACATCCCAGGCCCCAGGATGACTTTCCACATCAAGCAGATGCTCACCTGCACATCTGCCAGTGTGCATCCGCTGTCCCTGTTGTGGCCTCTTCTACATTGGGGAAACCAAGCAGAGGCTTGGGGACTGCTTTGCAGAACACCTACACTTGGTTCGCAATAAACAACTGCACGTCCCAGATGCGAACCTTTTTAACTCCCCCTCCCATTCCTTAGGCGACATGTCCATCCTGAGCCTCCTGCAGTGCCACAATGATGCCACCCGAAGGTTGCAAGAACAGCAACTCATATTCTGTTTGGGAACACTGCAGCCCAATGGTATCAATGTGGATTTCACAAGCTTCAAAATCTCCCCTCCCCACACTGCATCCCAAAACCAGCCCAGCTCATTCCCACCTCCCTAACCTGTTCCTTCCTTTCACCTATCCAATCCTCCCACCTCAAGCCGCACCATCATTTCCTACCTACTAACCTCATTCCGCCTCCTTGACCTGTTGGTCCTCCCCAGACTGACCTATCCTCTCCCTACCTCCCCACATATACTCTCCTCTCCACCTATCTTCTCCTCTATCCATCTTTGATCTGCCTCCCCCTCTCTGTCTATTTATTTCAGAACCCTCTCCCCATCTCCCTTTTCTGATGAAGAGTCTAGGCCCGAAATGTCAGCTTTTGTGCTCCTAAGATGCTGCTTGGCCTGCTGTGTTCATCCAGCTTTACACTTTGTAATCTCGGATTCTCCAACATCTGCTGTTCCCGTTTTCTCTAATGTTTCGGGTCCTCAGATTTCAGGAAGGGTCACTGGACCCAAACATTAGCTCTGATTTATTCTTCACAGATGCTGCAGAGTTTTTCCAGCAACTTCTGTTTTTGCTCCTGATTTACAGCATCTGTAGTTGGGGAGCCAGTAGCCTTGTGGTATTATTGCTGGATTGTTAACCCAGAAACCCAGATAATCTGGGGTCCCAGGTTTGAATCCTGCTATGGCAGATCATGGAATTTGAATTCAATAAAATATCTGGAATTAAGAATCTAATGATGACCATGAACCCATTGTCAATTGTTGCAAAAACCCATCTGGTTCACTCTTGTCCGTTAGGGAAGGAAATCCTTATCTGGTCTAGCCTGCATGTGATTCCAGACCCACAGCAATTTGGTTGACTCTAAACTGCCCTCTGGGCAATTAGGGATGGGCAATTAATGCTGTCTGGTCTGCAATGCCCTCATCCCATGAATGAATAAATAAAGAGTTCTTTTGGTTTTTATTCAAAAGGAACTTAAGGGGCAACTTTTTCCCACAGTAAGTGATATAAGTGTGGAATGAGCTGCCAGAGAAAGTGGTGGAGGCTGGTACAATTACAACATTTAAGAGGCATCTGGATGCGTATGTGAATAGGAAGAGTTTCGAGGGATAAGGGCCAAATGCTAGCAAATCGGACTAGAGTAATTCAGGATATCTGGTCGGCATGGACGAGCTGAACCGAAGGGTATGTACCCGTGTTGTACAAATGTGACTCCGTAACCCTGTTGTGCTTGTTGTCTCAAATTCCTTGGTTTCGTGTAAGAATGCTAACATTGTAGTCTCAGAAGGAACTGTTCATAATAGTTGATTGGTTGCTTAGCAACTATTTTGTGCACCCAGGATATTTTTGCCAAGACAGCAGGTCAGTAAATTCAAGCACACTGTTATTAGAGGATATAGTGTATAATTTATTTGATATTGATAACATCTGCTTACACAAAAGTGTGCTTAGATTTATACAAAGACAATAAAAATATTAGTACTTTAAAAAGAATGGCTTTAATTGTCTTGTAACTAATTTGGCAATGTCATAACAGGTACCAGCCACAAAAAGTGGTTCAAACATGTTCCAAAAAATCTTTCCATTAATCATATTCTTTTAAAAATGTTAGCTTGCTTTCAATTAGCAAATACAAACTGATTTACTTAAATACACCAGTGATATGCCACTTAAATAGCAATGTGTTGGAAGAACATTGCTTTCATAAAATGGAAATTAATTAATGAAACTAGTTTTTAAAAAATCTGTGAAATCCAATCCAATTATTAAAAGTGAATGACATGTGCAGGCCACACTGCATTTGTTGTTGACAAGGTAGGTATATCATAGAGGATGTCTAGGTTGCGCAATTCTATGAAGAAGATGTGGCTCGACTCTCAGGACTTTTGAAGTAATTCTTATTTACATAATGCTATATAAATTCTAACAAAGCAAGAGGTTTAAGCTGCTTCTCTTTTCAGAGTCTTTCCTTCATGTCATTATGATACCCTTATTAATGTACCTTCCTAAGTACATGCTTAAGAGTTAACTCTTTTCATTTCCTTACCTAGATCTTTGGGCTGGATATTATATGCCTCTGCCAGGTGTGTTTCAACAGCCTGGTGCTTGGCGCATCACTTTCCCATGGACCTTTGAGTTCATACCCCATAATATGAATGGCCAGTGGCTGTTGAAATTGGGAGTGCACCCACCGTGTAAACAAATAATTATGGGTGAATTGAGTTTTTTAGAAGTTCAAATGACCCTGACAAAACAGATTGGTGGCAAAATATAGTTGGAGGGGCGGGTGGTGTAGATGTGAATGGGATCTTTTGTTTTTGAGGAGGTTTATAAACTTATGGAACTAATACAGATGCTGTCTTTGTACAATGGGGGAATCCCTTCCTGAAGATTATATCCCCGTTCCTTTTCACCTACCTACTCTAAAAAGCCCACTTCCCAACCCTCTCTTCCCCCCAATCCTAAGCTTCCTGAACCCTCCCAGACCAAATACATTGGATTTGCTTCACTTCAAGGTGCATTGTTGTCTTCCAAATAGGCTACCTTCAATACTGGAAGTTTCGGTTATGGTATCCCTAGGTCTGTTTGTACTGCAGCCCATCACAGTGGCCTACAGCTCCTAATGAGTACATCCTCCCCAGGTAATCCCACAATTGGAAAACTTATCCCACCTGTATTGAGTTATAGCTGCAGATTGGGCTTCTCTCTGGGTTGTCTTTCCTTCACGGGATCTGTCTGTCCCTCTCAAGAGTGTACAACTCTCACTCTCTTCCCCCCACAGCCTGACCACAGACACATGCACACGCTCATAATTTCTATCACTTTGTCCCTATTCAATATGCAGATTCTGCTACGGTATGTTTCCTGATCCCTTTCACATGGTGTTTCAGGAGTACATATTTGTTTTGTATATAGATTCCACTGCTGTAATATTCAGTTTTAAATGTAGCACATACAAATTCTTATTTTCTGAACTGCTGTCTTCTTTAAGGTAACTTATGCAGCTGGAAACAGAGCAATCACATTTGTCAGCCTGTAGAAATATCTAGCTTTTCTAGGCTATATGTAAAAGGGCACATCTTGCACGTGGCTGTCTGCCTGCTGCCCAGATAATGTAGTTAGACAATCATACTTCTGCCAAACCAGAAGCACTCCCCTCTTGCATGATTAACATTTCCATTTGTAAAAGTTAAATATCCTTTTGTTCTTCCTGAATGACATTGGCAACCTAATGTCTACTTACGTCGCATTATGGTTAGTTTGAGCTGAATCTGGACTACCCACAGGCTGTTCCTAAAATAGCAGAGAAATCAAACTTTTCTCCAGTTATTTAAGCATAAATTAGGGGCAGAGGTCAGCCACTCACCTCCTTGAGCTTGCTCCCCTGTATACTGCCCCATTGATGCAAAGACAATGTAGAAATCATCACAAGAATATCAGATGGGACTTGAGCATAAAACATACAAATAAGGAGCAGGAGCACGTCACTTGGTTGAGCCTGGTGCATCATTCAATTGTAACATGACTCCCGAACTGATTACTCCACATTCCTACAGATTCCTGATAATCTTTCAACCGTTTAGTTGGAAATAATTTATCTTCCCCGTCTTAAAAATATTTAAAGTCTCCGCTTCCACTACATTTGCAGAAGCTGTCAACCTTCTGTGTAAAGAAATTTCTTTTATCTCTGTCTTAAATTGACGCCTTATTTATAAACAGAGATCCTTCGTTCCACATTCTCCCACTGAAGAAAGTTTCTGCGTTTATCCTGTCCTGATCCTTGGAGATCCTGTAAGATTCAGTTGGGTCACACCTGGCTATGCTGGGGAGCTGCATATAAACCTGGGTCATAGAGATAAAAAAAATGGTGGTAAGTGGCTTTTCAGTGTAGTACAAATTAATGACAGTAGTGCCACCTTACTGATACCTAATTGGTGTACAATTGGGAAACAAAAATTTCAGTTTTTGCTAGAATACTGTACTGATTTACCTAATGGACCCATGGAAACACAAGCCTAACTGCATCTGGATAGATTTTTGCATTAAAGTATCAACATGTAATTAGCTTTGATTATATGAATATGCATGATTTTTTTCTTAACTTGTGTGGATTATATCAAGTAGAATCTAAACGTACGATGGCAATAGCAGGACTATCTTTGGCTTGAGTGTGCAGACTCTTCACATTCACCTGATAGGGCTGCCTTGTTGCATAAAACTGACAGAATCCATTAATTGTTGTCACTGACATCAGAAGGGAGAGAAGGACAACAACAAATTGCTGTGAAATTTTGTTTCCTTTGGTAGGAAAAAATACTGAGAGTGTCCTTCTCAATGATTTGCCAGAGTTACACTGCTGGCCTAAATCAACTGCATTGATCCTGACATGATGTTAGAACAATGACGCAAGGAATGAGCTGATAATCGAACACCACCCCACCAGTAGCAATGTAAGTGTAAATTTTTTAACTGAATTATCAAAATGGCTCATTGTTTCTCTTAAGTAAATTCATCAAATGTGCATTTTTTTTTCCTTTAATTTGTGTGGGTTATGTTGAGTAGAATCTACACTCACAGTTGCAGTAGCAGAACTGCCATTGGCTTGATTGTGCAGGCTGTTATTTCTAGCTAAAAATAAATGTCTATCAGCCTTCTTTAATTAACTCAACATTGTCGTCTTAGAAAGAACAAAGAACAGTACAGCACAGGACAGACCCTTCAGTCCTCCAAGCCTGCGCCAACTCATTTTGCCCTTCCATACTAAAACTGCCTGCACTTACAGGACGCATATCCCTCTTATTTATGTATTCGTCCAGGCGTTTCTTGATTGCTTTGAATATCAAAGACTTTGGCCATAACTCTATGTATTAGCAAACCCGTGTCAGTGCAGTGCCCATCAGAATGTAGCCACAAGCCTCCTCCAGATAGATTACCTACCAAAGTGGATACCATTGCACTGGCAGAATGTGGGGAAGAATGCCTTGATGGTGCATTCACTGGAAGTGCTGACAGTTCCTCCTGAGAGATCACGATGAAGGTCGGGCTCTTTGTTTCCTTGTTGGATTGGGAGGCTTCCTATATTAACAAACATCTGTTAGTTTTATTAGCCTCCATCCTTCCTAAGTTTTTTTAAGACTTTACTGCTGCCTGTGTGGCTGGCATTAGCAGAGTTGCGGCTTTCAATTTGAGATTAATATACGTATCTAATCTCACCTTCAACACAGGCATGGACCCTTGCTCTCTGACCAGTTCCACTTCTTACTGTTTGGTTAGGAGCTTTGATTTAGCTATATTTACCCCTGTTAGGGCAGATTTGCACTCATGTATCTCCTCCTGTGGAAGGAAAGAAGTGTTAAGAGACATTACCATGGAGGCATGAGCACTTTCCTGTATTCATAGCTATGGATTGACGTAATAGTTCCTAGATCTGTGAATGTCTTCACTTGTGAGAAGAATGTGGGGCTTTCTGAAGGGCCTAGAGAATCTGATGAGCCAAGGGTCCTGAATAAATGATACTCATGTTTGGTCCTGAGTTAGAGTGGATAAAAGACAATAAAGCATTCTATGACATTGTTCTGAGTTGTTTGAGCTGCAACCACCTTTTGTGGCTGTGTCCTTTATGAAATGCTCTGGTTAGTGAAGTTAAATCAAAGATGTAAGTTCTATTAGTTGACATAAAAGGTGGAAGTGCCTTTTGCTTTTAAAGCCAATACATACTTCATCCCAGAAAGCAATATTCCACCTCTTATGTTAGATATTCCTGCAGCCATCATTATTCCGTTCTTTGGTGTTACATGGCATTCTTTTCCAGCAGGCAGAAGGGGGAAGCGAGTGCCATCTTAATTGGCACCTAACCCATTTTCACAATGCATTCTTCCAATAGAAAACGGAGCCTCTCATTTAACCTGCCCCAACTCGCACTCTCATTCAATTCTGCAGTGACAGAAGTTTGAACCTGCAAATTCTGGCAACATGCATCCAGGCTACATGATGATTTTTTTGTTGGGGTTTACCCCGAATTCGGTTGTCCATCCAGTTCTTCTCCTCACTAAATGTCATTGCTTGTTGCACCCATGAGGGCCACGTTGATCTCATACCACCATTCTATGCGTCTTGGCATTGTGGAGTGAGTGGTTGATTTCTGGCCTGCATTGGACACAGCTATACCTGTGGAGCCTGATGCTGCTAACTCTGCAATCATTATCCAAGCTTTCTTGGTCATACAGGAGAATTTTGTGAAATTGTCAGTGGGGAAGAGTACCTCCCAGACAACCTGTATGGAGGCATCGCTGAATTAGGAGTCACATGTTGTCTGCTATTAAAGTTGGAGGTCACTAGTAGAGAGGAAGGTTGACTTCAAGGGAATGCTCCTTGGCCTTTCTATCAGCGGCTACCACACTGATGCTACTGTAGGAACTGAGTGTGAGCCTGTGTGCTGTTTTAAAATGGATCTAGACTTCTAATCCTGTCTGATAAAGACAGGTTTAAAGACGACCTGCCTATCATCAACCCTGCAACTGTCTGGGCCCTGTGCCATCTAATCACTGTCAATCAACTGTTCCTTTTATGAGTGGGAGTTCTGCTTATTCCTGGGTCTGCCATTGGGACCTGCTCCAGAAAACTCAATTCCACTCCTATATAGGTGGGAAATGTAAAACAGTAGTACAAGAAGAGCACACAAAGGACAAAATATAACTCAGGAAAATTAAGATACAAAGCACTGGTAATGACAGGGCACAACAGCCAGCTAAGCAGTAAATATAAGCTGTGGTAGATCCTGTCTGTCTCTTCATTCTGCATTACATTGGAATTCAAGGACTGAACTAAAACTTTTTCCGCCATGTGTAAAGCAAGATGCACTTGGAGAATAAAGCTTTAGAATGCCAAATATGTGGTAAGCTTCCATTAGAGTGAATAATGGTCACAAGTTTTTTCTTCATGCTGGCTCAAAGTTGTGGCATTTACAGAAAATTATTTCATTCATTTACAGAGATTTAAATTATCACGGAACACATCCCTGCTATAAAACACTTGGAATCTGTTTTGTAAATAGTTTGATATCATGAAAGTCAAATCGTCAGAAATATGAAATAGAAAGACATCATTTCTTGTAGAAAGTAATGCACATGCTGGAGTCAGAGATGGAGCTGGAGGAGCACAGCAGGCCAAGCAGTGTCAGAGGAGCAGGAAAGTTGAGATTTTGGGTTGGGAAGGGTCCTGATCTGAAACATCAACTTTCCTATCTTCTAATGCTGCCTGCCCTGCTGTATTCCTCCAGCTCCACACTGTGTTATCACAGTCATTTCTTGGTTTTTCTGACATACAGCAAGAAGTGTATAGCATTTTCTTGTCCTGACCAAATGGTAATTGAGTTCTTGGCTCAAGATGTGTTTGTTTATGGAAATTACACTTCATGGTTTTAAAGGGATGGGATAATTGAAAACTCTGGATTTAGCAGCACTCCTAATAAAGCAACTTATTATCCAACTTGTCATGAGCTACACCATTGAACGTTTGCTACTTCAAACTAAAATTTCTTAATTTTGAGAACTGTTTCTGTGGATAATTTATGACTAAATATTTTCATCTAAGTCTTTGCTGTATTCTTACTCTTCTAAATTGTGACTGTTTGCAGGATGTGCTGAACCATTTTACAAAAAAACATGTGCAGAAGTAATTATTCTATGCACTGAGAATATAAAAAAACATTTTCAAAGAACTGGTATATTCACTATAGATTTATTTTTATGTACATAAAAATCGTTTATTTTAGAGCTTGGATCATGAACTAAAGGGATGCAGATTATGGTCTGTGTGTATTGGGGATTTAATAATTAATTTGTCAGTATTTCTGGAACCATGATTTGTTTTAAACTAATATGAGAGAGGGTCGCTGGGTTAATAATAGGGATTTGTTTGCAGTGGGAGAGTTTTAGGAGAGTACAGAGGAAACATTGAAGAATGGATTTCAGCAAGGCGTTCGATAAGGTTCCCCACGATAGGCTATTGTACAAAATGTGGAGGAGTGGAATTGTGGGAGATGTAGCAGTTTGGATCGGAAATTGGCTTGCTGAAAGAAGACAGTGGGTGGTAGTTGATGGGAAATGTTCATCCTGGAGACCAGTTACTAGTGGTGTACTGCAAGGGTCGGTGTTGGGTCCCCTGCTGTTTGACATTTTTATTAATGACCTGGATGAAGGCATAGAAGGATGGGTTAGCAAATTTGCAAATGACACTAAGGTCGGTGGAGTTGTGGATAGTGACGAAGGATGCTGTAGGTTGCAGAGAGACATAGATAAGCTGCAGAGCTGGGCTGAGAGGTGGCAAATGGAGTTTAATGCAGACAAGTGTGAGGTGATGCACTTTGGTAGGAGTAACCGGAAGGCAAAGTACTGGGCTAATGGTAAGATTCTTAGTCGTGTAGATGAGCAGAGTGATCTCGGCGTCCATGTACACAGATCTTTGAAAGTTGCCACCCAGGATGACAGGGCTGTTAAGAAGGCATACAGTGTTTTAGCTTTTATTAATAGAGGGATCGAGTTCTAGAACCAAGAGGTTATGGTGAAGCTGTACAAAACTCTGGTGCGGCCGCACTTGGAGTATTGCGTACAGTTCTGGTCACCACATTATAAGAAGGATGTGGAAGCTTTGGAAAGGGTGCAGAGGAGATTTACTAGGATGTTGCCTGATATGGAGGGAAGGTCTTACGAGGAAAGGCTGAGGGACTTGAGGCTGTTTTCATTAGAGAGAAGAAGGTTGAGAGGTGACCTAATTGAATCTTTTATATAAATAACTTGTTTTAATCTATCATATTTTTCATAGTAAGCTTCTGCCGTTAAAACTATATCTGCAGGATTGCATGTTTGTGTTTCAGAGAATGGCTGCCTCAGTAAATGAAAGGGAAAAAAACCCTCCCGATCCAGATTTCAATCTGTGATCTTACTTGTCCAGTATACCATCACCTCGGATCATAATACCACTGGCTGGAATAGTGAAATAAATTCAGACTACATCACTTTGATTTTTGATCTACACTTTTGAAATTATTTTCCTCCAAACACTGCTAATAAGCTGACATTTCATATTCAGATCTTTCATTGCAAGTCACATTATGAACTGCATTTGAATCCCATGCAATTGGCATTATTACAGTGAAATACAGTCAGTTCTCTTCATTCAATATAAAGCCAAAAACTTTGTAAAGGCAACTCCTTTTCCAAGCAGAAGAACTATTTAACCATCGTATGAACATAACCACGACATACATAAATTTACAAAATGCATTTTTTTTCCCACACACACCATTAGTTTAAAACAACATATACAGTATTGTCTGATAGTTACTACATAGCGATATTTCTCTTTCACTGTATTGAAAACAGTATATAATATCTTCCTGCTTTGTCACTTAATTACTTTCTTCAGCCATACCATTTGCATTGGATGTAGCCAGTCTAGATCAGCAACAAGTCATCGACAAGGAGAAGATGAGGAAAGCCTGCTATTTCCACCCATACCCTCATGGGACACTAAACCATTAGTGAACAGTGACGCTTCAAACACTAACTTCACTACTAAATTAGATTGCTTTTGAATTCCTTCAATGCTTCGAGCATTCATGAGAAAACATAATTTTTTTTAAAAATGATTAAAACATTTACATCCACTGGTGGGAGCCTGACAGTTTTTATTTAGTGCAAAGCAGGATTTTGTACAGGGCTTTCCATTGCTTTGATAGAACATGCTGCATTATTTAAAACAACTGTTTGCTATTTTTAGATACAACAAGATTTTAAAGTCCAGTGAATTTCAAGTTTTTCCACTGCCAGCCATGTAAGCATGGTTGTATTTCTGCAATCACTGCACTGTTACTTCTTGCTAGTATTCCAACCTTGAGCATCTGTACTCCCTACCCTCCAGATTTATCCATTCTCTTTGCAATTTATCTTTTTGCTTATACCAAAGCCATCCTTTTAATTTTGGCCCTCATAACTCTGTTTCTAGACTGCCTCTTATCACTGCTGCCCAAGGCACTTGTATCTTCTCTGTTTTTGCTCCTCCTTGCAACACTTTGCTTCTGTCAGCCCTCTCCCCCTCCCTCTGAAATATCACTGAGCACCCATATGTTCTCTCCTTATTGAACTGCTGCCCAGACAAAATTTCCTATTTTTTATTCTCCCCTTTCCTCCAAACCTTCATAACGGTGCTGTCAACTTGACATTCTTCTGAGAATTTGTAGTCCCGAACGAAATATCAAGTACTTTCGAAAATGGAAAGAACTGCAGATGCTGTAAATCAGAAACAAAAACAAAGTTGCTGGAAAAGCTCAGAACTGAGGAAAGGTTACTGGACCCGAAACATTAACTCTGTTTTATTCTTCACAGGTGCTGCCAGACCTGCTGAGCTTTTCCAGCAACTCTGTTTTTGATCACGCACTTTTGCCTTGATTTGATAGAGTCCCATTTATCCCATTGGGCTTCTAACCCCCAACGAGTAGAGGATCCTGATCTTAAATACCCTGAGCTGCTGACTGATTATGACCAAGTCTCTAGACTTATATCAGCGGTTGCCCTTGACTCACTGTACCAGGAACCCCTGACTGACTTGACTGAAGACTGAAGAGAACTGTCATTAGACTTTGAGACATGGCCAATTGCTTGAAGTGCAAATGCATTTGTTATGTATGCTGCTGGTATATGGTGCAGATATCAGATTGCATAGAGTGGTGTCATGGTGACAACCATGACATGCTCACTGGCTTTATCTCTGCCCTAAAAGGCAAGTCAAGTACTTTGCTGACAAAAACAGAAAGTGCTGGACTCCTGTTCCGAAGAAGTTGTTCTAAAAAAGGGTATATCAGACTTGAAGTGTTAACTCTGTATCTCTGTCTCTTCACAGATGTGACCAGACCTGCTGAGTTTCTCTAGCATTTTTTTTATTTTAGAATTCCAGGATCTGCAGTATTTTGCTTTCATTACTTTTTGTACGGTTTACCTGCCCAGTCTGGCTGAGGGAGAGATGTGCAAAATGGCAAAGGAAGGTAGGGACGCAGTGAGCATAGAAGCAGACACAAAGTGAGTGAATGCTGAGAAGGCAAACAATCAGCCCTAAGACGCAGCTTGGTCCATTCCATGAACTGGGTGCCTAACCTGTTATGCAAAGAATCCTTGCAGCAACATAGAGACGATTCTGACAGATAAGATATATATGCATTTAGGAAGACAGGGTTTGGTTAGGAGTAGTTAGCGTGGCTTCATGTATGGGAGATCATGCCTCATAAATTTGTTAAAGTTCTTTGATGAAGTGACCAGGAAGGTTGATGAGGGCAGATTGATAGATGTAGTCCGTGTAGATTTCAGTAAGGCCTTTTTATGACGTTCCACGTAGTGGGCTCTTCTGGAAGGTTAGATCACATGGAATCCAGGGAGAGTTGGCCAGTTGGATGCGCATTTGGCTTGATGATAGGAAGCAGAGGGTAATGGTGGAAGGATCTTATTGGATTGGAGGGCTATGATGAGTGTTGTGCCCCAGGAATTGGTACTGGGTCCTTTGCTGTTTTTTTAATCTATATCAATGATTTGGATGAGAATGTTCAAAGCATGATTAGTAAGTTTGCGGAAGATACTAAAAAAGACAGTATCGTGGATAGTGAGAAAGGTTATCAGAAATTGCAGCAGGACCTTGATCAACTGGGGAAATGGGCTGAGAAATGGCAAATGGAGTTTAATATAGAGAAGTGTGAGGTGCTGTACTTTGGAAAGTCAAATCAAGGTAAGAGTTTCATTGTGAATGGTAGGGTCTTAAGGGGTGTAGTGGAGCAGAGGGACCTTGGGGTTCAGGTGCACATTTCTCGATAAGTGGAATCACAGGTAGACAGGGCAGTGAAGAAGGCCTTTGGCACACTAGCCTTCATCAGTCAGGGCTTTGAGTGTAGAAGTTGAGATGTTATGTTGCAGTTGTAGAGGATATTGGTGAAGACGCACTTGGAGCGTTGTGTTCAGTTTTAGTCACTTTGCCGTAGGAAAGATGTTGTTAAACTGGAAAGAGTGCAGAAGAAATTTACAGGGATGTTGCCAGGACGGAAGGGACTGAGTTTTATGGAGAGATTGGACAAGCTAGGACTTTTTTCTTTAGAGCGTAGGAAACTGAGAGTAGATTTTGTAGAAGCATATAAGATCTTGACAGGCATGGATAGGGTGAATGCACTCATCTTCTTCCTTGGGTTGGGGAATCAAGGATTACAGGGCACCAGTTTAAGGAAAAAGTTGGGAGAATAAATGGGAACCTGAGGGGCAACCTTTTTACACAGAGGGTGGTATATTCATACAATGAGCATCCACCCAGAAGGTTAAGGCAGGTACATTAATGACATTTAAAATGCATTTGGATAAATACACAGGTAAGAAAGGTTTAGAAGTATATGGGCCAAGTGCAGGGAAATGGGGTTAGATTGGAGGGACATTTTGGACAGCATGGACCAGTTTGGGCTGAAGGGCCTGTCTCCGTGCTTTAGGACTCTGTGACTCTATGACTGTATTGCAGTGAGAAGTGCTAGTGCATGCCAACGTGCAGCATTAGAATGCAGAAGCATACTGTAAGTGGATTGAGATCGGCATGATGAAATGAAGAGGCTGGAATGTAAAATGCCACTATCTGCAAATGTGGGGTACGTGTAGCACTGCTCTGGAGTGTGCCCTGAGACGATGGCCCTGGGTGGCTAAAATAAAGTGAATTGGACTTAACCAGATTCCTGCTCTGACTTTCATGTTGGGAATTCTTGGTATTTTGTTTCTATCTAGTATGTGGTGGAATGGGAATCAACTATTAATAAGGTGACATTAGATAGTAATGGGGATTGCAATGAGCAACGACCCTGGTTAATTAGCCTCTCATTGCTCACTACTGAGAATCTCATCTTGACATTCAGAACCTAGTTGAATAATGAGACCTGTTTCTTACGTCCAGAAAGTCCTCTGTTGAATTCTTACTATTCTTCCCAAGTTTGTTGCCATAGTCCATGTCTTTCAGGGCTTGGGAGAATTCTGCCCTAAGAGAATATTCAAGTCATGGAACCTTCAATAACAATTTGTTTTGATACAGGTGCATGCAGACGGTTAGGGTTTTATTGTGAATATACCAATCGCATATGATCCGGAAAATATCAGCAATGTAATGTTCAGTAACTAAATTGAAGAAATTTCGTTTATTGAATCACTGCAGTCAGTCTCCTGACAATTGAAAATTAAATGAAATCCAGTCATCTATCTTCCAACTCTGATTTCAAAGTGTTGCAGAAAGTCCAGAAGTACATAGATTCTAAGCATCAAACAACTAATTGTGTGCATTTTTGAATAAATTCAGAGTTAATATTTTTCATTTTGGAAACAATAGTGTGACTTAAGATTTCACACATTTAAATCAATTAAGTTATGCAGATCAAGAAATACCGGCATTTATAAAGTCCTTTTATTTCTTTATGATCCTCCAGATTTGCAATCATTGAATTACTTTTGAAGTTTAGTCAATGCTGAATAGGAAACACTTAGTTTCATATATATTGGTCCTACAAAATAGCTAGGTAATGGCCAGATAACTTGCTTTTTAATAATTTGATTCAGAAATAAATACTAGTCAGGATAATTGGAAGAACTCTGCTGTTATTCAATTTTTTTTAATGCTTCAGTGAAGCTTTTTGAGCTTCAGAGCAAGTCTCTCCAGTAGGACTTGAATTCTCACCTGATTTAGAGGAAAGGGGGTTCTGCGCTGTGCCACAATGAGAGTCAATTATTTATCAGTTTATACATCTACCATTTATATTTAAAACTTTTTGACTGACAAATTTATTTCTGTTATATTGATACTCTGTTATTGCATTGGGAAATGTGCAAAAAACTAGCTATTCATTCAAACTCATTATTGGTTCCTTTTTCGTGTACTTGTTAAAGAATTTCATGTCAAGTTAGATTGTAAGCAATTTTACTGAGTATATGCTCAGGTAAAAATGTTACATCTTGTTAAAAACTGTACAAAATATTTTCCTTTGTGCTTCTGACATAATGCAATTGTTTATTCTTGTCATCATTTAATATTAAGTATGGCATTTTTGGTGTTACTTGTGTTGACTTTTTGTGACCAATTTTTTAAAACCGTGCTTTATGAATGGATTGTGATGTTTGTCTTCCATTGCAGGCATAGAACATACAATTATATTACGTAGTCTATAAAGATGAATTTATTTTTTATAAGTGAATTATCCCTTGCGTAGTGATATGGCATGTTTGTGCTCGACAACACGTACACCCATTTTGCTGGCATGGCAACTCTTTTCTGGTTGGATTTATTTGTGTTCAACAGTTTAAACGTTATTGCTGGCTTTTATCATTTTTACCTGATTATGTTTGCTAATTACTTCCTAATGAGGCCGAAGAAATGATTGCAGAAAAAGATATACTGTGCAGTGTTGGTCGCAGTGCCATGGAAATCCATGGTGACAGCCAGCAACCTCTGCTTCTGAGGACAAGAGAGGGAGGTTTGGGGTGGAGGGGAAGAGGCTGTGGAGGAGGAGGTTTGGGGTGAAGAGGGGTGTGATGTTCTCCTTCATATGTCTGGCAATAATAAGGTAGACCTTAATGAAGACATAATTGAAGGCATTGGAAAGAGTGGTGTCAGAGACCTTTTGTTTATTCTTTAAAATGCTCAGGAGTACGTCCCACAAAGTTGGTGGGAGCCTCTGGATGAACCTTACAGCTGTTTGTTACCATCTGTTGTTGCCATGCGAGAACCTCTGAAAAAGAGAAACGCAGAAAGTCATAGAGCATCTCCTTTTCTTCCGATACTAATGGCCAAATGGTACGGAGGTGGTTGGTGGGTTTGGGCGGATGGGGGGTGGTGGGGATTGGTGGATAGAGGGAGTGAGAAAACAGGACATAAGAATCCCTTGATACGTGGGCTGCTGTGGTCCTGTTTGTGCCTAAGCTAGTTTCTCAACCTTAATACTCTCGTTGAAACAGAAAAATCGTGGATCTTCAGAGCCAATTAGCTTAATTTAATGTGGTGTCTATTTTTCAGTTTAGGAGCAACTAATTTGAATTTGTAATGAAGTTAGAATATGTGCAAGAAAGCTTTTAATAGAAATATGAATATTGTAAAATTATGAATATAATGCTCTATAACTTTGAAATTAAATGTGTAGCCCATCTATTTTTAACTGTGTGTTTTGCTGTGTACTCTTTGCTATCTCCTCGCAAACAATGACCTTAGTTGATTGAGCTTCCACTTGTAATTTAGTATTTGTTGGATATTAATTAAGAGCCAGGGAGGAAGTGTAGTGGTAAAGTTTTTGAACTCTACTGTTCTGGTATATGAGTTCAAAAACCACTATTGAAGCTAATCAGTAAAATTCTGAAAATAAAAAGCTAACTTTATGTTGAAATCCCACCTGTATTTCCAGGTATTTAGGTTCCATGTTTTTAGGTAAGAAAATCTGTTTGCCTGCATATGATTCTTGGGATATGCAAAAAATGCTGGCCTAGCCAGTGATGCCCTCATCTCATGAACTAATATGTGTTAGCGAGTTTTCAGAAGATTTGTAGCTCAGGTTGAGGTTCTGGATATGAGTTTGCTCGCTGAGCTGGAAGGTTTGTTTTCAGATGTTTCGTTGCCATTCTAGATAACATCATCAGCGAGCCTCCGACGAAGCGCTGGTGTTATGTCCCGCTTTCTATTTATCTGGTTAGGTTTCCTTGGGCTGGTGATGTCATTTCCTGCATTGGTGATGTCATTTCCTGTTCTTTTTCTCAGCGGATGGTAGATTGATTTGGAGCCAATGTGTTTGTTGATGGAGTTCCGGTTGGAATGCCATGCTTCTAGGAATTCTCGTGCGTGTCTCTGTTTGGCTTGTCCTAGGATGGATGTGTTGTCCCAATCAAAGTGGTGTCCTTCCTCATCTGTATGTAAGGATACGAGTGATAGTGGGTCATGTCGTTTTGTGGCTAGTTGATGTTCATGTATCCTGGTGGCTAGCTTTCTGTCAGTTTGTCCAATGTAGTGTTTGTCACAGTTCTTGCAAGGTATTTTGTAGATGACGTTCGTTTTATTTGTTGTCTGTATAGGGTCTTTTAAGTTCATTAGCTGCTGTTTTAGTGTGTTGGTGGGTTTGTGGGCTACCCTGATGCCAAGAGGTCCGAGTAGCCTGGCAGTCATTTTGGAAACGTCTTTGATGTAGGGGAGAGTGGTTATGGTTTCTGGGCCCGTTTTGTCTGTTTGTTTGGGTTTATTGCTGAGGAATCGGCAGACTGTGTTCATAGGGTACCCGTTCTTTTTGAATACGCTGTATAGGTGATTTTCCTCTGCTCTGCGTAGTTCCTCTGTGCTGCAGCGTGTGGTGGCTCGTTGAAATAATGTTCTAATGCAGCTTCGCTTGTGGGTGTTGGGATGGTTGCTCCTGTAGTTCAGTATTTGGTCCGTATGTGTTGTATTCCTGTAGACGCTGGTTTGAAGTTCCCCATTGGCTGTTCGCTCTGCTGTGACGTCTAGGAATGGCAGTTTGTTGTTGTTTTCCTCCTCTTTTGTGAATGTTATGCCAGTAAGGGTATTATTGATGGTCTTGAAGGTTTCCCCTAATTTGTTTTGTTTAGTGATGACAAAGGTGTCATCCACATAGCAGACCCAAAGTTTGGGTTGGATGATTGGCAGAGCTGTTTGTTCGAGTCTCTGCATTACTGCCTCTGCTAAGAACCCTGATATCGGAGATCCCATGGGTGTTCCGTTGGTTTGTCTGTAGGTTTTGTTATTGAAAGTGAAGTGGGTGGTGAGGCATAGGTCCACTAGCTTGATGATGTTGTCCTTGCTGATGAGGTTGGTGGTGTCTGGTGTATGTGTCTTCTGTTCTTCTAATAGTGCCATCAGTGTTTCTTTGGCCAGGTTGATGTTGATGGATGTGAACAGGGCTGTTACGTCAAAGGAGACCATTATTTCATCCTCTTCTATCTTGGTGTCTTTGATCGTGTTCAGGAATTCTTGGGTGGAGCGAATGGAGTGGTGGGAGTCTTCTACTAAGTGTTTTAGTCTTTGGTGTTATTCCTTGGCTAATCTGTAGGTTGGTGTTCCAGGTAGCAACACTATGGGTCTGAGGGGGGGGTCCTGGTTTGTGAATTTTTGGTAGTCTGTAGAAGCGTGGTGTGTTGGATCCATCTGGTTTCATTTTTTGGAAGTCTCTCTTGTTTAATTCTCCAGATTTTTGAAGTTTTTTGAGTAAGGCTGTGATTCAGTTGTCTAATTGTGGGGTCGGGTCTATCGCCACCTGTTGGTAAGTGTCGGTATCTGCAAGCAGTGCGTTCACTTTCTCAATATAGTCTGTTCGGTTTAAGATGACTGTCAAGCGTCCTTTGTCTGCAGGTAGGATAACGATGTTTTTATCTTTTTTGAGTCCTTTTAGGGTTTTCCTTTCTTGTGTATTGAGTGTGTTTTCTTCCTTTTTCCTGCTTAGTGTTGGTGCGACTGTCTGTCTGATGGTTTGCTGGGTTTCTTCTGTGAGTTTGTTGTCTTTCAGTGTTGCTTGTAACGCTGCTAAGAAATCTTTCTTGTCCGCATCCCGGAAGTTGTAATTTAATTTAAAAAGAAACACTGATGACACTATTAGAAGAACAGAAGACACATACACCAGACTCCATCAACCTCATCAGCAAGGACAACATCATCAAGCTAGTGGACCTATGCCTCACCACCCACTTCACTTTCAATAACAAAACCTACAGACAAACCAACAGTACACCCATGGGATCTCCGATATCAGGGTTCTTAGCAGAGGCAGTAATGCAGAGACTCGAACAAACAGCTCTGCCAATCATCCAACTCAAACTTTGTGTTCGCTATGTGGATGACACCTTTGTCATCACTAAACAAAACAAATTAGAGGAAACCTTCAAGACCATCAATAATACCCTTACTGGCATAACATTCACAAAAGAGGAGGAAAACAACAACAAACTGCCATTCCTAGACGTCACAGCAGAGCGAACAGCCAATGGGCAACTTCAAACCAGCGTCTACAGGAATACAACACATACGGACCAAATACAGAACTACAGGAGCAACCATCCCAACACCCACAAACAAAGCTGCATTAGAACATTATTTCAATGAGCCACCACACACTGCAGCACAGAGGAACTACGCAGAGCAGAGGAAAATCACCTATACAGCGTATTCAAAAAGAACAGGTACCCTATGAACACAGTCCGCCGATTCCTCAGCAATAAACCCAAACAAACAGACAAAACGGGCCCAGAAACCATAACCACTCACCCCTACATCAAAGACGTTTCCAAAATGATTGCCAGACTGCTCGGACCTCTTGGCATCGGGGTAGCCCACAAACCCACAAACCCACCAACACACTAAAACAGCAGCTAATGAACTTAAAAGACCCTATACAGACAACAAATAAAACGAACGTCATCTACAAAATATCTTGCATGAACTGTGACAAACACTACATTGGACAAACTGGCAGAAAGCTAGCCACCAGGATACATGAACATCAACTAGCCACAAAACGACATGACCCACTATCACTCGTATCCTTACATACAGATGAGGAAGGACACCACTTTGATTGGGACAACACATCCATCCTAGGACAAGCCAAACAGAGACACGCACGAGAATTCCTAGAAGCATGGCATTCCAACCGGAACTCCATCAACAAACACATTGGCTCCAAATCAATCTACCATCCGCTGAGAAAAAGAACAGGAAATGACATCACCAATGCAGGAAATGACATCACCAGCCCAAGGAAACCTAACCAGATAAATAGAAAGCGGGACATAACACCAGCGCTTCGTCGGAGGCTCACTGATGATGTTACCTAGAATGGTGACGAAACATCTGAAAACTAACCTTTCAGCTCAGCGAGCAAACTCACATCCAGACTAATATGTGTATTTTGAAAAAGCTCGCTAACAATCTACCTTTACTGTTAAGAAATTGATTTTATGGAAATAATAAAAGGACATATTCAGAAGTATAATATTTGTTTTAAAATGTGATTGTGCAGTTTTGGGGAAAACATAAGGAGTGCAAGATTTCTCCAAGCCAAGTTAAGTAAATGTGAGAATTTATAAAATTCTGCTTCAGGAAGTTTAATATAACACTTATAGTAATAGATTAGCACTTCCACAACAATATCAAATTAAGAAATTTAGTACGAATCTGTTAACATTCACAAATTGCTATTTTGTAAAGGTTTAAAAGTATTTTAAACTCAACCTTTGTTAAAAGGCATTCAAGTCCTCCATACCCATTCACATTTGAATGAATTACCTAGCATCCCTGTCATCTAGGTACAAATGGAAGTTAAATTAAATCTGTAGAACCATTTAGCACATCCTTGAGTCTTAAATTACATCCCCTGCATTGCAACAGTTGCTACACTGTACAGAATGCTTTAAGGTGGACTCGGGGTGTGAAAAGGAACTATATGAGAACAAGATGTTTCCAGGTTGCAAAAGGTGAAGAAGAATCAGTGAGCAGTAGCTCTGATACTGTTTTTCTATTTACATGACGAAGTGAGATGTGTTGTACAAATGAAGGGCCTCTCTTCTGCAGCCACACTGGCCCTATCTCCCACCTCTTCCTCCATGATATCAGTGACTGTATCAGTGCTGCCTCGTGGTCCCACAAGGAGCATGAACAGTTCATCCATTTTACTAACACCTTCCACCCCAACCCTAAGTTCACCTGGAGCATCTCTGATAACTCTCTCTCCTTCCTGGACCTCTCTGTTTCCGTCTCTACCAACCACCTGGAAATCAATATCTATTTCAAGACTACTGGCTCCCACAGCTACCTAGAATACACCTCATCTCTCTCACCTTCATGCAAGAATGCCATGCTCTATTCTCAATTCGTTTGCCTCTGCTGCATCTGCACCCAAGATGAGTCATTCCACTCCTGGACATCACAGATGGCCTCATTTTTCAAGGACTGCAATTTCCCCTCCCACAGTGGTTGAAAATGCCCTCGACAGCATCTCCTGCGTTTCCCACAACTCATCCCTCACACCCCCTCTCCACAATAACAACAAAGACAGAATCCTCCTCGTCCTCACGTACCACCCCACCAACCTCTGGATTTAATGCATCATCCTCTGCCACTTGCACCACCTGCAATCTGACCCAACTACCAAGGACATTTTTTTCTCCCCACCCTTATCTGCCTTCCAGAGGGACCGCGCTCTCTGTGACTCCCTTGTCCGCTCCACACTCTCCACTAGACCCACCACTCCTGGTACTTTTCCCTGCAGCCACAGGAAGTGCTACACTTGCCACACCTTCCCCCTCACACCCATCCCAGGCCCCAAGAAAACCTTCCACATTAAACAGATGTTCACCTGCATATCTGCTAATGTGGTATATTGCACCCACTGTTCCTGCTGTGGCCTCCTCTACATCGGGGAACCCAAGTGGAGGCTTGGAGACCACTTTGTGGAACACCTAGGTTTGGCCCGTGACAAGCAATCCCCTCCCACTCCTTGGATAACATGTCCATCCTAGGCCTCCTCCAGTGTCACATTGGCTGCAGGAACAGCACCTCATATTTCACTTGGGAACCCTGTAGCCCAATAGGTTCAGTGTGGACTTCACAAGCTTCAAAATCTCCCTATCTCCGGCCTTATCCCAAAACCAGCCCAGCTCGTCCCCAGCTCCTTGACCTGTCCGTCTTTGTTCGACTAGCTTTAGACAGTTTAGGAGAGTGGTCCAGGAAATGGCTGATGAAATTCAACATGAGCAAATGCGAGGTCTTGCACTTTGGAAAAAAGAATACAGGCATGGACTATATTCTAAACGGTGAGAAAATTCATGAAGCAGAAGTACAAAGGGACCTGGGAGTGTTGGTCCAGGATTCTCTAAAGGTTAACTTGCAGGTAGAGCCTGTGATTAAGAAGGCGAATATAATGTTGTCCTTTATCTCAAGAGGGTTCGAATATAAAAGCAGAGATGTGCTTCAGAGACTTTATAAAATTCTAGTTAGGCCCTATTTAGAATACTGTGTCCAATTTTGGGCCCCACACCTCAGGAAGGACATACTGGCGCTGGAGTGTGTCCAGCGGAGATTCACATGGATGATCTCTGGAATGGTAGGTTTAAGGGTAGGGGAGATCTAATAGAAACTTACAAGATTATGTATGGCTTAGAAACGGTGGACGCAGGGAAGTCGTGTCCGTTAGGCGGGGAGACTAGGACCAGTGAGCATAGCCTTAGAATTAGAGGGGGTAAATTTAAAACAGAAATGAGGAGACATTTCTTCAGCCAGAGAGTGGTGGGCCTGTGGAATTCATTGCCATGGAGCGCAGTGGAGTCCAGGACGTTAAATGTCTTCAAGGCGGAGATTGATAAATTCTTGATTTCACAAGGAATCAAGGGCTACAGGGAGAGTGCAGGGAAGTGGAGTTGAAATGCCCATCAGCCATGATTAAGTGGCGGAGTGGACTCGATGGGCCAACTGGCCTTACTTCCAATTCTATGTCTGATGGTTTTATGGACTGACCAACCCCCATCCTAACTCCCCACCTACACTGACCCTTTACTGTGTCCATCACTGCCTCCTCGACTTGTCCATCTCCTCTCCACCTGTCTTCTCCTTTATCCACCTTCCATCATCGCCTCCCCCCATCTCTCTATTTATTTCAGAGTCCCCTTCCCCTCTGCCATTTTTGAAGAAGGTTCCAGACCCAAAATGTCGGCTTTCCTGCTCCTCTGGTGCTGTCTGGCCTGCTGTCTTCATCCAGCTCTACACTTTGTTGTCTTAGATTCTCCAGCATCGGCGGTTCCTACTATCTCTGGCATGGATAGAGAATTGACTAAGTGGAAAACAGCAAAGAGTAGGAATAAAGTGATCTTTTTCAGGATGACAGCTGGTAACCAGTGTAATCCTACAGGAATCAGTATGGGGACCCCAGCTATTCATGTTGTACATTAATGATCTAGACGAAGAAACTGAGGGTATTGTTGCAAAGTTTGCAGGTGATGCAAAGATAGGTGGAAGGACAGGTAATGTTGAGAAAGCAGGAAGGCTGCAGAAGACTTGGACACCCAGCTAGAAGAATGGGCAAAGAAATGGTAGATGGAGTGCAATGGGAAAAATGTGAGGTTATGTACTTTGGTAGGAAGAATAGAGGCATAGACTATTTTCGAAATGGGCAAGGATTTCAGAAATCTGAAGCACAATAGGACTTTGGCTTGCAAGTTCAGGATTCTCTTAAGGTTAAAGTCCAAGTTCATTTGGCAGTTAGGAAGGCAAATGCAATGTCAGCGTTCATTTCAAGAAAGCAAGTATGCAAGAGTAAGGATGTACTGCTGAGTCTGTTTTAGGCTCTAGTCAGACCTCATCTGGAATATTGTGAGTAGTTTTGGGCCCTGTTTTTAAGAATGTGTTGGCATTGAATGGGGTCCAAGGGAAGTTCACAAGAATGATCCTAGGAATGAAGGGCTTGTCATCTGAGGTGTGGTTTGAGAACTCTGCTTCTGTAGTCAATGGAGCTTAGAAGGATGAGGGGGCCACTCAAGATGTTTAAATTAGTAGGAGAGACTGAGACCTGAGGATACTGCATCAGAGTGAAGGGGATGACCTGTTAGAACTGAGATGAGGATGTATTTCTTCAGACAGAGGATAGTGAATCTGTGGAACACATTGCCAAAAAGGGCCGTGGAGGCCAAGCCATTGAGTGTATTTAAGACAGAGATAGATAGGTTCTTGTTTCCTAAGGGGATCAAAAGTTATGGGGAGAAGGCAGGAGAATGGGGTTGAGAAACATATCAGTCATGCTGAAATGGTAGAGCAGACTCAATGAGCCTGTGACCTAATTCTGCTTCTAAGTCTTGTGGCCTTTCTGGAGGAAAGCCCAGCATTAGAGAAAGAAAGTCAATGTCCTTCTTCTCTCTACCAACATAAGTGCTACCAACTTCTCTCTGATATTTCACACTCAGTCTGTTTCTACTAATATATCTACCTTGCACCAAGGCTAATGCCCTACCACTCTTACTATTGTCTTTACCAACATCTATCATTCACTTTCACCAACCCAAGTCCTCCAACATCACTAACCCTGCATGTTCTCTGCACTGCCAACTCAGTTGCTCATGATGCCTTCCACCTGCACCAAAGTAACAGCTGTGCCACCTACTTTTATTTCCCACAATAGTTGTCTCTGTTTTATTCTAAGAGGAGTACAGCCCCCAATAAGGCAGAAAGACTCTAACTGGTGTTGGCTGCTAACTTTTGGCTCACCCTTTATGTGGAGAAAATCTTGACTCTGACCACCCCAAATGGCTAACATTGTCTGGGCCTCTGATCTGCTGTTTGAAACTGGCCTGATGTACTGTATCCCCTGCATGAATGCTATTCTCCTTGACATTACTGAGACCTGCTACCAACCATAACAAGCTTCTTGGCTTTGTTTATGCACCAGATGGTATTGCATGACAGAAATAATATGAACCTGGTAGCTCTGGTAGATGGGGTAATTCGGACAAAGACAAGGCGATGCAAGGTACTGATGTTGTGAGCATTGAGTTGGGCTCAGATTTAGGGACTGCTATGACATTGACTGAAGAGCCCAGAGAAATAGCCTGATACAGTGTGAGAAGAAGGTACATGTCTCTGAGTGTAAAATGTCTTTGCAGCAGCATTAGCATGATGACGGGTAGCAATGATTTGATTTGATTTATTGTTGTCACATGTACCTTAGTACAGTGAAAAGTTTTGTTTTGCATGCAATACAGACCGATCATAACATACAAGGACATACAGGTCAGAGGGTTAATTGAACAGGGCAAGGCATACAAAGTTACGGCTGCACAAGAAGTGTGCAAAAGCAAGATCAGCATTAAATTTGAAATTTGACAGGTCCATTCAGCAGTCCAATAAAGTGAGGAAGAAGGTGTTCTTGAATCTATTGGCATGTGTGTTTAAGCTTTTGTGTCTTCTGCCTGACATTGGAGGTTAGAAGGGATTATAACCTGGGTGGGTACGGCCTTTGATGTGGGCTGCTTTTCCATGGCAACGAGAAGTGTAGATAGAGTTAATTGATTGGAAGTTGCTTTCTGTGATAGTGTGGGCTGTGTTCACAACTTTCTGCAGTTTCTTACAGTCCTGGGCAGAACAGTTGCTGTACCAAGCTGTAATGCACCCAGATAGAATGCTTTCTATGTTGCATCTGTAAAAGTTGGTGAGGGTCCTTATGGACATGCTGAATTTCCTTTGCCTCCTGAGGAAGAAGAGGTGTTGTTGTGCGTCCTTGACTATTGCATCAGAGTGGGTGGTCCAGGACAGATCATTGGTTATCATCATTGAAGATCAGAAGCAACCTGCAAGTGGATCACAGATGTGCCATGAGGCTTCCTGGACACTGGCACATGATGGATATCAATGTCTGTGGATGTGGGATGTATGTGGTTGATGCCAATGGAACAAGAAATGGGGTGAATTCTCCAGGGCCTGCTCTAATGTCTCTGTCATGTGTTTTAAATATTTGGCTTGTTTGACACATTTGGTAAGATGGGAAGCTGAATATTAATGAGGCAAGTTGGATCATTAACAAAGTGTTTAATAAATAATAATCCCCATAATTGGCAACTCGCCACAACCTAAATGAAAACTTGCCACCCCACTAGTCAAAAGTATTAAAAATGGAGATCAAGATGGGCCTCACCTGACTTCTTTTCAGATTCTGCAGCACATCTTGCCAAAGCCTGTGTCACTCAGATCCTTACAGAATTTCATCCATAATCTAAAGGTAACAACATTGATAAACCTGGATAGGCATGTGGTAAGGGTGAAGTAATGTCAAAATTACATTTCTTTGAATTTGTAATTAATATTGCATTTTCATGACAACTGTCAAAAATTTAGGAGTGTAAAAACAAACCTTAATGCTACATATTGCAAAATAGAATATTATACTCAGATGTAATTGCATTTAGATTAAATGTTCATAGGATACATGTGCCCCTTATTAGGATTAAAATTAGGAGGTTCTTTTTTCCAGCATAGAGAGCATCTTGTTCACTGCAAATATATCCATTACTGAAATGACTCAACTTACAAAATATTACTTATTGTAATATTTTCTTTTGTAATCACATGAAAGAGTTTAAAAATATTCTTGGAATATTTGAGTGAGCTGAAGGATTCATTGAGATAGATTCAGAATCTATCTCCCAGTGGTTCCATGAGGCTTCAGTATTCGGCCTGGAAACTATGCTTGATCCAAAAACTAGCATCATATCTATAAACTGCTTTTTTCATTTTCTGACTGTGCAAAGTAATAACGAAGCAGATTACCTGTAATGTAATGCACTCTGCATAAAATTCAGTTCTGGTGTGCCACACACTACTGGAATTATCAAATACTCCTGAAAGTATCCCTCAGCATGTTCCCTAGAGATAGAAACAGTGCTGGTCATAAACTTACTTGTGAAGAAATTAAAATACTTCTAACTTTCAAAACAGCATTCATTATTCAGGCATATAATAATTGGTAATGTAATAATACCTTAAATGGGAATGATTGTATGGAGGCCATGTTTTTGAACTTGCATCACAGTTATACAACAGCATGTATTCAGCAATCTTTTCAAATGTCCCTTCCTCATGTTGATTTAAGGTGGTCTTTGTGCACCTTCTTGTCAAAGTAAACTAATTGAATTATTGTTAGATCTACTGTATCATTTTTTAAAAATTGTGGACTTCATTGTGGCGGCTGGGTGTGGGACTTCTTCACCATATGAAATTAAAGACATACAAGCTGCTTTCCTATTTCTTAAAAGCCAAAGAGCTTAGTAGCATGGATTCATGAATAATGTGAAATTTGTCTTCAGGATGATTTTAAGTTTGTTGATCAAATCAACACCCACATTTAAAAAGTACTCTGTTGGGAATTTAGTTTTACTAGACTAATCAGAGGTTTTGCTAAATCCGTCCATGTACTTATTTAATTATTGTAAAGAAATATAATGAAACCTTTGTGTGCTAATTATGTATCCAATCTTGTGTGTTCATAATGTGTATATAATCTTCAGTAATTTATTAATGCTCACTGTTTTACTTGAAGTTTAGTATTTTCAGCATCTGCAGTAATTTTGTTTTGGGTTAATATTTTCTGTTCTAATACAAAAGATACTCTCACTGTAGATAAATGGACATTTTGTCTTCCAAATATTGGAGACTGAGGCTACGAATCATATAGTTCACAGAAATGTCTAATACGAAATGAAATTGAGAAAGTTGAATTGTCTGAGAGGGTGCTATTAAATTGTCATCTTGCTGTACTGTTGCTGAGCAAGAAACTGTCATTGCATATGTGCTCTCAGTTGATAATACAATGTTTATATTTGATACTGCTGCAAGGAGGAACTAGAATTTGAGTCTAAGCTCATGAACTGGGGACTGGAACTTAAATATTAGGGAATATAGGGAAAGCTGCAAGAAATCACCCTTGTAGTTTATTTGCAGCAGCAAAGGAATTGTGAGATAGATGTGTAATCCAATGTACTTCAATGAAAGAACAAAGAATGAAGATGGAGGATTGCTAGAGGGTTAATGTTGTAGATAAAAAATGACTGAAGTACAGTTGAGCATTATCAAATTGTGGGTCACCAGCTTATCAAATTCAGATAGAGAAACCTGAGGGTAAAAAGAAGTTGAGCATTCATTGTCTGGAATAAAAATTCATGTGTTCCCATGGCGATCTCTGAGGCTAAGAATTTGATGAAGAAAACAACATTACATGAATGTCAGAGGGTGACATACCCAGAAACTTATACAGTACTTAGATTTTCTGCTTGATGAAATTTCAAATTTCAAGTGGAAGTATTGCAAATCTGCACCTGTTTGACAGGAACTAAATAAGCGGAAACTGAACTGGACTCATTATATAAATATTGTGACTGCTAAAGCAGGTCAGAAGATAGGAATCCTACAGTGATTAACTCACTCCATGACTCCCCAAAGCCTGTGCAGTAGCTACAAGGCACAAGTTAGGACTGTGCCTGGATGACTGCAGCTCCAAAAACTCAGTAAGCTTCACACCATCCAAGACAATGCATTCTGCTTGACTGGCACCAAACCTATAAAGATTCACACTCTCTTGAACACTGATGCTCAGCAACAACAGTGTGTGCAATCTATGTGCACCGCAGAGATTCACCAAGGCTTCTTACAAAGCACCTTCCGAACCCACGACACTACCATCCATAAGGACAGGGCAACAGATGTGTGGAATTATAACCATCTGCAAGTGTCCTTCCATGGTACTCACCATTGTGACTTGGAAATATAATGCATTCATTCAGTATCACTGGCTCAACATTTTGGAATTCCTCCTTAATGGTGTTAGAAATTTGCCTATACCTACTAAGAAGGCAGCTCACTACTGCCTTCTCAAGGCAAACCAGGAACAGGCAATAATTGCTGACATTTGAAGTTGAACATTGATGATCTAATGTCATTTGGTAGAGAATGACTGAAATCTGCAGGAAGAGTCAGTACCAACTTGAACATTTAGCAGCAGGTAAAATTGAATGGCGTTATCAGGACAAGCATGGTAAAGGGTACCAGTACAACACCCAACAATACACTGCGCTTAAAAATATCATCCACTGCAATAATCTCATTTCACATCCATTCAAATATTTGATTTGCTTACCATCAATATCTGGAAGGTTGTACAGTGCTCATGCCGTCCATATGCTTGAAGAAGAAACAGTGGAAGAAAAAAATCCTTTTTGTAAGAGGCCATTCCAGCACTTAATAATGCTTCTATTCCTCAATCTCTGCCACTGGAGTTTCCATTCAAAGGTTTTTTTTATTGTATGGTTGATGCCATGTTCTGATTTTGTGTTTGACACAGACTGGTTAAAGCAAAAGAAAAGTCAAGAACTGTCTTCTGTCTTAGACTTTAAAGTTATAGTATTTAGGATATTTCATACCAAATACTGCTATGCATGATAATCATAGGTATACCAGGCTCAGATTTATAGCTACACAAATAATAAAGAAATACACAAATAAATTGGAACATCAGTTGGGATCAGATGTTCTCAGGGAAACGCATGACAGAAATGTGGAGGTTGCTTAGGGAGCAGTTGCTACAAGTACTGGATAGGTTTGTCCCACTGAGGCAAGGAAAGGATGATAAGGTGAAGGAACCTTGGATGACAAGACATGTGGTACACCTAGTCAAGAGGAAGAAGGAAGCTTGCTTAAGGTTGAACATAGAAAAGTACAGCACAGTACAGGTCCTTCGGCCCACGATGTTGTGCCGTGGAATAATCCTAATCCAAAAATAAAATAACCTAACCTACATTCCCCTCAATTCACTGCTGTCCATGTGCATGTCCAGCAGTCGCTTAAATGTCACTAATGACTCCGCTTCCACGACTACCACTGGCAAACTATTCCATGCACTCACAACTCTCTGGGTGAAGAACCTCCCTCTGACGTCTCCTCTATACCTTCCTCCTAACACCTTAAAACTATGACCCCTCATGGCAGTCAATCCTGACCTGGGGAAAAGTGTTTGGCTATCGACTCTATCCATGTCTCTCATTACCTTGTACATCTCTATCAGATCACCTCTCTTCCTCCTTCTCTCCAGAGAGAAAAGTCCAAGCTCAGTCAACCTCTCCTCATAAGACAAGCCCTCCAGTCCAGGCAGCATCCTGGTAAACCTCCTTTGCACCCTCTCCAAAGCCTCCACATCTTTCCTATAATAGGGCAACCAGAACTGGACACAATATTCAAGGTGTGGTCTCACCAGGGTTTTGTAGAGCTGCAGCGTAACCTCGCGGCTCTTAAACTCGATTCCCCCTGTTAATGAAAGCCAAAACACCATATGCTTTCTGAACAACCTTATCCACTTGGGTGGCAACTTTGAGGGAGCTATGCACTTGAACACCAAGATCCCACTGTTCCTCATACTGCCGAGAATCCTGCCTTTAATCCTGTATTCAGCATTTAAGTTTGACCTTCCAAAATGCGTCGCCTTGCATTTATTCAGGTTGAACATCCATCTGCCATTTCTCAGCCCAGCTCTGCATACTGTCAATGTCTCGCTGAAGCCTGCAATAGCCCTCAATACTATCAACGGCACCTCCAACCTTTGTGTCATCAGCAAACATACTAACCCACCCCTCAAACTCCTCATCCAAGTCATTTATAAAAACTACAAAGAGCAGAGGCCCAAGAACAGAGCCCTGTGGGACACCACTCAGCACTGACCTCCAGGCAGAATATTTACCATCTACAACCACTCACTGCCTCCTGTCAGCCAACCAATTCTGAATCCAGACAGTCAAATCACCCTGTATCCCATACCTCCTGACTTTATGAATGAGCCTGCCATGGGGAACCTTGTCAAATGCCTTGCTGAAGTCCATGTACACCACATCCACTGCTCGACCCTCGTCAACCTGTCTCGTGACCTCCTCAAAGAACTCAATAAGATTTGTGAGGCATGACCTGCCCCTCACAAAGCCATGCTGACTCCCTTTAATCACGCTATGCTTTTCCAAATAGTCATAAATCCTATCCTTCAGAATTCTTTCCAAGGTTGAGGAAGCAAAGATTGTACAGGGCTCTAGAGGCTACAAGGTAGCCAGGAAGGAATTGAAAAATGGACTTAGAAGAGCCAGAAGTGGGTATGAGAACACCTTGGTGGGTAGGATCGAGGAAAATGACAACGCATTCTATACTTAGGTGAGGAACAAGAGAATGGCCAAAGTGAGGTTTGGATCAGTCAGGGACAGTGGAGGGAACTGGTGCGCAGAGTCAGAGGAGGTAGGGGAGGTCCTTAATGAATACTTTGCTTCAGTATTCGCCAGTGAGAGGGACTTTGATGCTTTTTGAGGACAGTGTGAAACAGGCTGATATGCTGGAACAGTTTGATGTTAGGAAGATGGATGTGCTAGAAATTTTGAAAAACACGAGGATAGATAAATATACCTAAGGTTAATATGGGAAGTGAAGGAAGAGATTGCTGCCCCTTTGGCAATGATCTTTACATCCTCTCTGTCCACTGGAGGAGTGCCAGAAGATTGGAGGGTGGCAAATGTTATTATCTTGTTCAAGAAAGGGAACAGGAATAATCCTGGAAATTACAGACCGGTCCATCTTACTTCTGTGGTGGGCAAATTATTGGAGAAGATTCTGAGAGGTAGTATTTATGATTATATGGAAAAGCACAGTTTGATTAGACACAGTCGACATAGCTTCATGAGGTGCACGTCATGCCTCACAAGCCTTATTGAATTCCTTGAGTATACGACGAAACACATCGATGAAGGTGGAGCAGTGGATGTGATGTGTATGGATTTTAGCAAGGCATTTGATAAAGTTCCACATGGTAGGCTTGTTCAGAAAGTAAGGGGGCATGGGATTCTGGGAATTTGGCTGTCTGGATACATAACTGACTGTCCAATAGAAGTCAGAGGATGGTAGCATATGGAAATATTCAGCCTGGAGCTCAGTGACCAGTGGTGTTCCACAAAGATCTGTTCTGGGACCTCTGCTCTTTGTGATCTCTATAAATGACATGGATGAGGACGTGGAAGGGTGGATTAGTAAGTTTGCCAATACTCAGGTTGGTGGAGTTGTAGACAGCATGGAGGGCTTTTGTAGGTTGCAATGATACATTGACAGAATGCAGAGCTGGGCAAAGAAGTGGCAGATGGAATTCAACCCAGGAAAGTGTGAAGTGATTCATTTTGGAAGGTCGAATTTGAATGCAGAATACAGGGTTAACGGCAGGATTCTGGGCAGTGCAGAAGAACAGAGGGACCTGAGGGTCCACATCCATAGATCCCTCAAAATTGCGACCCAAGTTGATAGGGTTGTAATGAAGGCATATGATGTGTTGGCTTTCATTGGCAGGGAATTGAGTTTAAGAGCCGTGAGGTTATGCAGCAGCTCCATAAAACTCTGGTTAGACCACACTTGGAATATTGTGTTCAGTTCTGGTCACCCCATTACGGGAAAAATGTGGAAACTTTGGAGAGGGTGCAGAGAGATTTATCAGGATGCTGCCTGGAGTGGGGGGCAGGTCTTATGAGGAAAGGTTGAAGGAGTTAGGTTTTTTTTTGTTGAGTGAAGAAGGATGAGAGGTGACTTGATGGAGGTGTACAAGATGTTGAGAGGCTTAGATAGAGTGGATAGACAGAGACTTTTTTCCAGAGCGGAAATGACTATTACGAGGGAGCATAATTTTAAGGTGATTGGATGAAGGTATAGGGGAGATGTCAGAGGTAGGTTCTTCTCAGAGAGAGTGGTGGACGTGTGGAATGCACTGCCAGTAGTGGTAGTGGAGTCAGATACTTTAGAGACTTTTGAACGACTCTTGGATGGGCACATGGAGGATAGGAAAATTTAGGGTATGCAGTGTAGATTGATCTTAGTAGGATAACAGTCGGCACAACATCGTGGGCCGAAGGGCCTGTACTGGACTGTACTGTTCTATGCTCTATCCTCTATGCTCTATGTTCTACGTCCAAGTGTTCTTAAAACTCTCTCAAATTCTTGCCTGTCCTAACTTTACCTATACTGTGGTATTTATTCTCAGTGAGCTGCTGCTCTGTGACATCATCACAAGGTTGTTCCAGGGATTCTGAAGTGCTTACACATTGGTATCTTTTTGTGAATAGTCTAATATATGAAACAGAAGTTACAAGGAGCAGATGGAGATGTAATAAGGCGTGTGAAGGGTTGTGTTGGTTAGTGCAGTTAGTTGGTTGGCTGGCTTGTGATGTTATGATATACTGATGCCAATGGCATGTGTTCAATTCCTGCAATGGCTGAGGTTTTTGTGAAGATCTCTCCTCCTGCCTGAGGAGTGGTTACCCTCAGGTTGAAACTGCCACCAGCTGTCTCTCTCTAATGAGAGGGCTGCCGCATAGTTGGTGGCTAAAGGGTCAGATGATAGCAATTGGAGATTCTGACTTTTTAAATCCGATTTTCAGTAAAAACATTGCTTGCAGAACTGACGTGGGTGTTGGCAACAATCCTACCTCATGGATGAGCTGTGGTGAGGATTCGTCTTATGTTGTGGTGACATGGTGCATACCCCATTTAGCTGCCTCCTAAGTGGTCATAGCAGTGAAAGTCTGAAAGTTTCTTTAGATGTAACTTTAAGAAAGCTGACCGTGCAGACAGATAGTAACGAGCAGAACTGAACGTTTGAGAATCTTACTGAAGAGAACTTTGTTCAATGAAGCAAAATCTAAGGTCGTGATTAAAAAAGCATTTTAGACCTGGCAAAAGAAACACTGTAGTGGGAGAGTAAGGAATCCAATGGACCCAGAGCATTTGTAACTGCAAAGCAGGTGCAGGACGCGTCTAGAAGTGGCGTTCTGTGCAGAGCAGTTCTGAGTTCACCTGGCAAATGAACAGATTTTGGTGGCCAGAGATAATGGGAACTCCAGATATGCCCTCGTTTCTCTTCAGATCATATAAATGTTTGGCCTTTTACTAAAGATTTTGGTGGCTCCAAGAATAAAGTTTAAAAATCCTTGCATTAAAAGAGGATACTTTTAAAACAGCACAGTGTTCCAGCTTGGAAAAGTGAGAAGGTAAGTAAGTGCTTACAACTCACTTCAAGCTTCAACTCCATAACAGATAGGCGCATGAAGCGTAGCTGCAGTTTTTCAAATATATGGCCACAGTAGTAATTTAAACAAGGTTGCTGATCCAGGGACAACGCAGTGCCATAAAGGGACAAATGTGAAGCCTGAAACATGTAAAATCTAACAGAACAAGAAGTTTAGGAGGCCACAACAACATGGATAATCCATTACTTAACCATTAATGGTAGGTACTTAATGAAAACCAAAAAATTTGTGGATGCTGTAAATCAGAAACAAAAATAGAAATTGCTGGAAAAGCTTAGCAGGTCTGGCAGCATCTGTGCAGAGAAATCAGAGTTAATGTTTCGGGTCGCATGACCATTTCCCTCAGAGAGATAATTTCTATTTTTGTTGTTGGTGGTGGGTACTTGTTAACTCATCCAGAAAAATCCATAAAATACCAGGAATTATTAGTTACAGCAATAATATGTGTTGTCTCGGGAAATCAATGAAAAGGGTGAGATTTGATGTATAGAGCTGTGAAAAGCAAAATTTACTGAATAAAGCTGTTGGAAGAATGGGATAGTTTATTAAACCCACAAGCAATTTGATTCAGTCAGTAAAATTTTTAAGGAAAAGGGAATTGTTTCTCCTCCTGATATGAAAATCATGCCCAAAATTTCAGGACAATTCTGAGTATATTTGAAGCTCATAACAGACGCCTGCTTAAAGAGCACATCTAGTCACAGTAGTAACACTTTATGCTTTGATTAATCAAATAGTAGTTCTGGAAAATGGGCATCCATTGAATAAACTACAGCAAAATAGTGATATCTTGCTTTCTGACAAAGCCTTTGTGTTAATGTAAGGGCAGACTATTGTTAATTTTTTTCTAAATAAAGCTGATGTATATTACAGCCAACATAATGAACTGCATGGAGTTAACGTTCATGTTTAAAGTATTGGCAAAGATTTGTAGCTCGGGTTGTTGATGACGTTGTTGATTTGCTTGCTGAGCTGGCTTGTTTTGTTCAGGCGTTTTGTCTCCATACTATGTGACATCGTCAGTAGAGCCTCCGATGAAGTGATGTTATTCTACTTCTCTTGGAATTTATACTGTCCGGTCTGTTATGGTGAGCACTGTTATTTACGGTTTTGATCTATATGGGTTTGTATATGGTGTCCATAGACACAGAGGTCCAATAAACACGAATGGGAATTCCTAGGGGCATGGTTCTCCACCCAAATATCAATCAACAAACATATAGAATTGGACCGAATGTATAAACCCATACAGATCAAAACCGGAAATGACAGTAGTCAATATAATGGACCAGACATTATAAATTCCAAGCGGAGTAGTTTCACATTGCCTCATCGGAGGTTCCATTGTTGATGACACCTAGCATGGTGAAAAAACATCTGAACGAAAACAAGCCAGCTCGGCGAGCAAGTCAACAACCTTAGTGTTTATGTTTTGAGGATTCCCCATTTCACATCATTAATGTAATCTTAAATATCCCCTGTTACTTTCTTATTGAGGAAGCTATTAAAAAATTAACAAGTGTTGTTCAGCTATTGTAAAATGTTAATTATGTTCATGTCTCAATACCTATGTTTCACAGTCTGATTTAAAATTTGACTGTGGTCAGCTATGACACCATATTGTTTGTAGTTCTTTTAGATCATGAACGTTTGTTTTCTAACTGATTAGTTTTATTAAGAATTTTTGCTTGAGTTGTGACAATGATTTTATGACTAACAGCTGGTACAGGTTATGGTAAACCTGAAGTTGTTTGGCAGTAATATGCTGCTTAGCCATAAGGTTCCTTATTTTTAACCTGAAGACAGCAGAGAATTGCTTGGAACTAAAGCAAAATAGTGATGTTGGAGTTTGGGATAAATAAAGGATGCTAGAAATGCTCAGCAGAAGTAGAAAGTGGATCATATTTAAGTATTTTGAAGTTGGTAACCTTTCATCTCATCTGGAAAAATATCAGCAATGTAATTGTTTGAACCAAGTATAGAGGCAGGGCAAGGGAAATAAAAATCTGTGCTGGCATGGAAGGCAGGAGAATTTAATTGACACATTGAATGATGAGACATAACAAAAGGATGACAGTTGAACAAGTAAAGAAACAGAAGATGCGTTAGAGGTGTCAACAGTGACAGCGAATTGTTCCCAGAAGTTGCTGTCTGCCAAAATAAAACGGGTGATAATCTGAGATTGTTGAAATGAAACTGGAAGATTGTAAAGCGCTTAATTGATAAATAAGGCATTCATTTTCCAATTTTCATCTCACTTTATTAGAACATTGGAGGAAGCCAAGGTTATGGTGGAAATGAAGCAAATAATTAAAATTGCTGGCCACCAGATGCTCAAAGTCATGCTTGTGGCTGAAATGGCAGAATTGCTCAAAATGATTGCCCACATGGTTTCAGTCTCCTTGTTGTATTATTTAGCCAAACGGCGGAAGTGTTGGAGAGGTTTTTGTTTGCAAAAGTTGCTAGTCCACTTTATTGCAAAGAAGTTTTCATATGACCTATTTACAATTAATTTGTAATTAGAATGAATGTGTTGACTACAATGCAAATCAGTTGGAAGAAATTTGCATTAAGTTTGAACAAGTGAACTGAAAGAGTTTAAATATCAGACAATTATTATTGCAGGGATTTGCATAATTTGAATACGTGAAACTGCATAGAAGAAGTGCAATGCCAGAATGATATAGAAATATGTGACTTTGGAAATGCAATAAAATCCTGTGCTTGAAATACCATTTTTTAATAGTTGTGCATATCCTGTGCCATAGCACAATAAATCAGAAAATGATCTCTTACTTATTGATTTGAAGACTCTGATTTATGTCTTCCTCCCTTATTTTGCTGTTCTTTGACCAAGATTTTTTGTCACCTGATCATATTTTACTTGACAATGCTTTTGTGAAGCACCCCAGGATTTTTATTATGTTAAAGGTGCTCGGTTGGTATGTTATTATTGTCTCAGTTGAACAGAAGGAAGGGAGTAGTGAGGGAATGGAATGCTTTGCTTGCAACGGTAGTAGATTCGCCAACTTTAAGTACATTTAAGTCATCATTGGACAAGCATATGGACATAGATGGAATAGTGAAGGTTAGATGGGCTTCAGATAGGTATGACAGGTCGGCACAATATCGAGGGCCGAAGGGCCTGTACTGTGCAGTAATGTTCTATGTTCTAAGGGCTACCAAAAATCTTTGGCTGTTGACCTGGAGGGTAGGCTCCGATCGCAATATGTGGTAATTCGCTCAGGCAGAAAAAAAACTTCATGCTGTGCATTATTCAGTTGCCTCACAGTTTTCTACTAAAAATGCAGAAAACAAAATAGTACTTAAAAATAGAATGGTTAATTGCTGTAAAAAAAAGTGATCTGCAACAATTGACATGGACAAAAAGCTAACACCAGGAATTATTAACATATTCTGGAAAAACATTGTTTATAACACCTGTCTCAATAAATTAAACTCTAGTGAAGGATTTCAAATTTAGCCCTCGGCTTGTGATGCAAGGAAGTTTTCTCTGACAAAACATTTCCACCTTTCTAATTTTGATTGCAAAAATGCCAACCTATTGAATTGCCACTTGTTAACTGTTAACCTTAAATTTCATCCTGAGCAATCAAATATCAGCATGAAATGGAAAAGAACATAGTGATGTGCGCAATGTATACCAAATGTCATCCATGATATCTTGGAGGGCTGGGGTGGGGGTTGTGGGTTGAGGAAACAATTTGAAAAGCAGTTCCTATGGAATTTAAATTATTAACTTAAGACGAATGTAAAAGAAATTGATTTCTGGTTCACTAGGTTGAGCATGTAAATTCTCAACTAAGTATTCAGCTCTTCACATGTTCACATGATCTCCACAATGTGCACCTTGAAGAAATGTTTTTAGTGGTGCAGGGGACAACATAACCAGGCTACTTCCCTTGTTGCCCTGCCCTAACATTTTTGCACGCTATGTATTAATGCAGTTTTTTTTTGTTGAGATTCTCTTGTGACTGTATTGGGAGGTATGTGTTGATAATTAAGCCCCTCTTCCCAACCTTTTGCACAATTACTGTAAATGTTTCAGTTCAATTACCAAAACGGGCAGTTTCCTCTTTTGTTACCGCTATCTAGAATAAGGGAAATATTGACCAGGCTTCTTAAATTAACAGAAAATAATCGATTTACTATGAACAGGTATTGTTTTTGAAGCAAGTGGTGGCCACTGATTGCCACTTAAACTGTGATCTGGGATTAAAACTATATTCCTTTAGTCCCACATATAGATCAATGCAATGAGAAGCCTTTGCAGAGACAATGGAGCTTTTAAAAAAACAGACTAAAGGGGGGAAAAAATCAATGCCTATGCACTAAAAGGACAAACTTTAATAACATCTCAAGTCTGCTGAATTTCCTGTTAACACAACTGAGTTGCACATAGCTATAGATGATAAATATCCTGTTCTGATTCCACATCGGCTGGAATTTGAGGTGTTCCAGAACTGGTCATAGTCTGCTACTTCAGCCTTCATAAGGTAGAAAAGTTGGTATTTGGAAACTCTACTGAGTTCTCAAGGGCTTCTTATGAGAAAAGTGATTGAAAGAGAGACTACTTTCTGGAATGTCTTTTCTATATACTTTTAGGTTTGCAAAGTAGAATTCTGAGACCAAAGAAGGTTGCTGGGCACTAATTAGGGTCGACCCCTGCTCCTCTCCAATGCAGCTTTTTTCCTCCCAGATATTACAGCAATAAGTCCTATTTCTTATCCACCTTGCTTAGCTGGTTCTGCACAGTCACTTGATTCGCAGAAAACCAGCAGATGGCTTGTAGCACACGTTTGACTTTGACTTTTGACTTCAATAATTAGCATATCTATATTCTATGATCTACAATCCCGGTGGGTCATAGGCCACATATTGCTGAATGCAGCTTCAAGATGTGACATAAGTCTGTTCAATCCAGAAAAATGATCAAATTGTGATACCATAAACTTAAGAACTTCAGTAACTGTTCATGGATTGAAAGAATCAGCAATAACTCTTTGTGCAACAAACTGTTAAGGGACAAGGACAAATTGTTATACAGGAATTGAAAGCAATTAGGCATTCCTGGGAAGCATCATAAACAAGCTGTGTCCTGGGCAAGAGGACATAACTCTGCTTGATAACTTGCTGCTTTTTGCCAAATGGGCAATTAAGACTGCATGCAGAAGTAATGTCCTGAGGTAAATGGTTTAATTGCAGGACTGACTGTGTTTCGACTAGAAACACCAAATGTAACAAGGAACAGGCTACTTCTGATAAGGAAAGCTATAGACTTGAGGACTGCAGAAGCGTAATCAGTGTTGTGGATGAAAAAATCTGAAATATCATCAATGATGTCACACCATAAACTTCAAAAACAGAAAATACCATAAGCATCCAACTCCAGGATTCTTCAGCAGCAGAACTTTGAAGAACAACACCATATAAGGATCAAACTCTGGATACAATCAGAGACAGACCCTGTTAGTTGGAATCGTAGCTAAATTCCACCATAAATTGGGCAAGTTGAGTTGTGAGGCTGAATTTCATAGAATAAAATCCATACAGTGTGGAAGCAGGCTATATAGCCTATCAAGTCCACACAGACCTCTCAAAAGCATCCCATCTAGATCCACCTCACTACCCTATATCTGTAACCCTGCATTGTCCTTCTAGATTGAAGTGGTCCTGGACTTGGAAAGTGCTGTCTAAGGATCTAGATTGTGATTTTAGATGGTGGATAAGCTTTGGGGAGTCAGGAGATGAGTTACTCACTACTTACTTATTCTCAGCCCCTGACCTGCTCTTGTAACCAATGTATTAATGAGCTGAGTCCAGTATTGAGTTTCTGGGCAATGATAACCTCAAGGGTGTTGATAGGGAGGGATTCAGTGATGGTAATCCAATTGAATGTCAAGGAGAGGTGGTTACATTGTGTATTAATGGAGATGGTCTTTGCCTGGCATTTGTGTGACATGCATGTTACTTGCCATATGTCAGCCCAAGCTTGGATATTGTCCACATCTTGTTGCATTTGAACATGCACTGCTTCAGTATCTGAGGAGATGTGAACTGTCCTGAAAATCATCAGTGAACACCTCTATTTCTGATTTTGTAATGGACAGAAGGTCATTAATAAAACAGCTGAAGATGGTTTGGCTGAGAACACTCCCCTGAAAAGGTCTTGTAGCCATGCCCTGGAGCTGAGATGATTGAGCTCCACCAAGCATAACCTTCTTCTGTGTGCCAGGAAAGACTCCAGCTAGCAGAGGATTTTCCCCTGATTCTAGTTTTGCTAGGACACCTTGATGCCACACTCTGTCAAATGTGACCTCAATCTCAATGTCACTCTTATCTCACCTCTTGAATTTAGCTCCTTAGTTCCCGTGTGAACCAAGACGGTATTGAGGTCAGGAGCTGAGTGGCCATGGTGAAACCCAAACTGGGCAACTCTGAGCAGATTATTGCTAAGCAATTGCTGCTTGATAGCACTGTTGATGACATCTTCCATCTGTTTACTGACGATCAAGAATAGACTGATAGGGCAGTAATTGACTGGGTTGGATTTGTTCTGCCTTTTGTGTACAAGTCATACCTGGACACTTCTATATTGTCAGGTAGATGCCACTATTGTTACAGGGCTGGAAAAGCTTGGTGATGGAAGAGAAATGTTCTGGAACTCAAGCCTTCTGCACTATTGCCGGAATGTTGTCAGGGCCAATTGCCTTTGCCTATTCCAATGCCTCCAATTATTTCTTGAAATCATGTGGAGTGAACCTGTGATGGTATGGACCACTGGAGAAGGCCAAGATAGATCATCCATTTGACACTTCTGGCTGAAGATTGATGCCAGTACCTCAGCTTATCTTTTGCACTGATGAGTTGGCTCTTCCATCATTGAGGATCGGGATATTTGTGGAGCCTCCATCTCCACTGAGTCATTTAATCGTCCATTGTCATTCATGACTGGATGTGGCAGGACTGTCGCTCTGATCTGATTGGTTGTGGGATCGCTTAGCTCTGTATTTCACTTGCTGCTTATCCTATTTGACAAGTACTCTGTCCTGTTTGGTAGCTTCACCAGGTTGACACCTCATTTTTAGGTATGCCTGGTGCTTTTCCTGGCTTGCCCTCCTGCATTAAACCAGCTTTGGAGCTAATAAGGAGCTAATGTAGGATACAGATGCAGAGAGCGAGCATGGTGTGACAAAGAAAATATTGCACAAGTTAACACAAATATAGTGTGGAAATTGCAACGTCGATGCAAAAGTAATTGAAAACTCACTTTTTGAAGGGGTGAAAGCATGCTCAAGAATTTTAATGAAATAGATCCAGAGGTTAAAAATTAACCTAAGTGTTACTGGTAGTAAGAGATAGGTTGAAGGCAATGTGAAAAAACACACCAAGAAAATAATCTTCCATGATTTGGGCCTTACATGGATCGTGAAGAGGTGCCTTTAGTGCAAAATTAGCATTTTAAATGCAGCTTAATGGCAATGATACTGGACTAATAATCCAGAGCCCCACAATAATACTCCAGGGACTTGACTTCAAATCTCACTATGACCACTGGGAAATTGAAATTTAATTAATTGGGTAGAAATATGTGAGCTTCGTTAATAACAATCATAAAACAATTGAATGGTCATAAAAAGCTGTCCAGCTCACAAATGGGAAATAGACCAGCTGTTCCTGCACAGTCTGGCCTACATAGGGCTCCAGACCCACAATAAAGTGTTTAACCCTCACTCCCTCTGAAATAACCTGGCAAGCCGAACAACTGTGCCGAACTCTAATAGAAAAGCTGAAAAGAACGAACCACATGGACTAACTAGCATTCACTAGGCATCTGAAGCAGTAAAGTCATACCCTGCCCTGTTCACCCTGTAAAATTCTCCTTACTAACATGTGGGTGTTGTGCCAAAATTACAAGAGCGGTTCCGCACATTAGTCAATCAAACATGCATTGTGGCTGTAAGAGCTGCTCCTTTTTTTGAGGTATTTGTTGGTGTTGGAGCAGGCTTCCTAGAATCCTAGGAGCAGTAGTTATTGTTTTAAAAGCTGTTGCATTGTTTTGGAACTTTGGGGGTAAAGATTCAAAACAACAGCGCTTTAAAAAGTAGGAAGACAGGCAAAGGTAGTGACTGAGGTTGTAGACTTGCTTGCTGAGCCAGTGTGTTTGGATGTAGATGTTTTGTCACCTTGCTAGGGAACATTGTTAGTGTCTCCCCAGTGAAGCGTTGGTGTGCTGTCCCGCTTGTTATTTATATGCTTCAGTTTGCTGGATTGGTTGGCATTACTTCTGGTTCTGTTTTTCAGTGGTTTGTATACCAGGCCCAGTTCAATATGTTTGTTGATGCAGTTCCAGTTGGAATGCCAGGTCTCCAAGAATTCCCTGGCATGTCTTTGTTTGACTCGTGCTATTATGCATGTGTTGTCCCACTTGAATTACTGTCCTTCTTTGCTCGTGCATATTGAGACCAGTGAGAATTGGTTGTGTCTCTTGGTGTCTCATTGATGTTCATGTATCTTTATTGTCAGCTTTTTTTCCAGTTTGGCTGATGTAATATTTTTCACAACACTTGCATGGTATGTGATGCATTTTGGAAGGTCGAACTTAAATGCTGAATATAGGATTAAAGGCAGGATTCTCAGCAGTGTGGAGGAACAGTGGGATCTTGGTGTTCAAGTGCATAGCTCCCTCAAAGTTGCCACCCAAGTGGATAAGGTTGTTAAGAAAGCATATGGTGTTTTAGCTTTCATTAACCGGGGGCTCGAGTTTAAGAGTCACGAGGTTATGCTGCAGCTCTGCAAAACCCTGGTGAGACCACACTTGGAATATTGTGTCCAGTTCTGGTTGCCCGATTATAGGAAAGATGTGGAGGCTTTGGAGAGGGTGCAAAGGAGGTTTACCAGGATGCTGCCTGGACTGTAGGGCTTGTCTTGCGAGGGGAGGTTGACTGAGTTTGGACTTTTCTCTCTGGAGTGAAGGAGGAAGAGAGGTGACCTGATCGAGGTGTACAAGGTAATGAGAGGCATGGATAGAGTTGATAGCCAGAGACTTTTTCCCAGGGCAGAATTGACTGCCATGAGGGGTCATAGTTTTAAGGTGTTAGGAGGAAGGTATAGAGGAGACATCATAGAACATAGAACAGTACAGCACAGAACAGGCCCTTCAGCCCACGATGTTGTGCCAACCATTGATCCTCATGTATGCACCCTCAAATTTCTGTGACCATATGCATGTCCAGCAGTCTCTTAAATGTCCCCAATGACCTTGCTTCCACATCTGCTACTGGCAACGCATTCCATGCTCTCACAACTCTCTGTGTAAAGAACCCGCCTCTGACATCCCCTCTATACTTTCCACCAACCAGCTTAAAACTATGACCCCTCGTGTTAGCCATTTCTGCTCTGGGAAATAGTCTCTGGCTATCAACTCTATCAATGCCTCTCATTATCTTGTATACCTCAATTAGGTCCCCTCTCCTCCTCCTTTTCTCCAGTGAAAAAAGTCCGAGCTCAGTCAACCTCTCTTTATAAGATAAGCCCTCCAGTCCAGGCAGCATCCTGGTAAACCTCCTCTGAACCCTCTCCAAAGCATCCACATCTTTCCTATAATAGGGCGACCAGAACTGGATGCAGTATTCCAAGTGCGGTCTAACCAAAGTTTTATAGAACTGCAACAAGATCTCACGACTCTTAAACTCAATCCCCCTGTTAATGAAAGTCAAAACACCATATGCTTTCTTAACAACCCTGTCCACTTGGGTGGCCATTTTAAGGGATCTATGTATCTGCACACCAAGATCCCTCTGTTCCTTCGCACTGCCAAGAATCCTTTCCTTAATCCTGTACTCAGCTTTCAAATTCGACCTTCCAAAATGCATCACCTCGCATTTATCCAGGTTGAACTCCATCTTCCACCTCTCAGCCCATCTCTGCATCCTGTCAATGTCCCGCTGCAGCCTACAACAGCCCTCTATACTGTCAACGACACCTCCAACCTTCGTGTCATCTGCAAACTTGCTGAACCATCCTTCAATCCCCTCATCCAAGTCATTAATAAAAATTACAAACAGTAGAGGCCCAAGGACAGTGCCCTGTGGAACACCACTCACCACTGACTTCCAGGCAGAATATTTTCCTTCTACCACCACTCGCAGTCTTCTGTTGGCCAGCCAATTCTGTATCCAGACAGCTAAGTTCCCCTGTATCCCATTCCTCCTGACCTTCTGAATGAGCCTACCATGGGGAACCTTATAAAATGCCTTACTGAAGTCCATGAGAGGGAGGTTCTTCACCCAGAGAGTTGTGAGTGCATGGAATAGTTTGCCAGTGGTAGTCGTGGAAGCGGAGTCATTAGTGACATTTAAGCGACTGCTGGACATGCACATGGACAGCAGTGAATTGAGGGGAATGTAGGTTAGGTTATTTTATTTTTGGATTAGGATTATTCCACGGCACAACATCGTGGGCCGAAGGGCCTGTACTGTGCTGCACTTTTATATGTTCTATGTATTTTGTATATTACATTAGTTTTATTGGTTGTGGGTATGGGATCCTTTACGTTTGTCAATAGCTGTTGCAGGGTGGTGGTTGGTTTGTGGGCCACCTTGATACCTAGGGCTTTGGTTAGGCTTGTGGTAATCTCTGAGGTGTTCCTGATGTACAACAGGGTAACTTGTATGTCTGGCCATATTGAGTCTTCATAGAATCATAGAATCCCTACAGTATGGAAACAGGCCCCTTCGGCCCGACAAGTCCAACCGAACTTCGGAGCATCCCACCCAGATGCATCCCCTATAACCCACCTAGTCTATACATCCCTGAACACCACAGGCAATTTAGCATGGCCAATCTACCTAACCCGCACATCTTTGGACAGTGGGAGGAAACAGGAGCACCTGGAAGAAACCCACGCAGGCAGAGGAGAAATGTGCAAACTCCACACAGACAGTTGCCCGAGGCTGGAATCGAACCTGGGTGCCTGGCGCTATAAGGCAGCTGCGCTAACAACTGTGCTACTGGTCCATATGTATTGTCTTTTTGTATATGCTAGTCTAGAGGCCCCCATTGTTTTTGCATTCTATCATTCTGTCTAGGAAGGGTAGTTGGTTATTGTTCTCTTCGTCTTTTTTGAATTTTATTCCGGTGAGGAGGCTGTTTATGTGTCGGTGGGTTTTTTCTAGACTTGTGTGTTCGATAATCACAAAGGTGTCATCTACATAGCAGACTCAGAGTTTGGGTTGTATATTGGAGAGCGCTGTTCATTCTAACCTTTGCATTACTGCTTCTGCAATCAGTCCTGATACTGGAAAACAATTCGCCGTTACTTCTGTGACAGACCACAACAAGAAGACACAACATGGCTAGACATACTAGTCACCTTACTGTACATCAGAGACATATCATAGATGACTACAAGACTACTCAGACCCCTAGATATCAGGGTAGCCCACAAACTAACAACCGTTCTGTGACAGCTGTTGATGAACATAGAGGATCCCATTCCCACAGCCAATAAAACTAATGTCATATACAAAATACCATACAAGTACTGTGAAAAACATTACACGGGCCAAACTGGAAGAAAACTGACAATAAGGATACACGAACATCAACTAGGCATCAAGAGACACAACCAATTCTCACTGGTCTCAATACACACGGGCAAACAAGGACAGTAATTCGACTGGGACAATACATCCGTAATAGCACGAGCCAAACAGGACATGCCAGGGAATGTCTGGAGATCTGGCATTCCAACCAGAACTGCATCAATAAACATATTGAACTGGACCCAATATACAAACCACTGAAAAACAGAACTGGAAGTAATGCCAACCACCCCAGCAAACGAAGGCATATAAACAACAAGCGGGACAGAACACTGATGCTTCACTGGGGCACACTGATGATGTTGCTTAGCAGGGTGATGAAACCAAACACACCAGCTCAGCGCGCAACTCTACAACTTCATCCAAAACCTGAGCTGCAAGTCTTCTCAAAAAACTTTAAAGGTAGTGACCACATGGGAAATGATTCAAATGGAGAAAGAAACTGGCATTGCTGTCTGACCCAGCAGTAACCAATGCAACTCTTGCCTTTGCTGTTTGATTCCAAATAACTCTGAACATCAGAGTTCATTCTTAGAGTAAACAGCAAAATTCGCAGTTGACCTTGGAGAAACCTCTGTGTGGGAGCTCACAGCAGGGGAGCAGCTAAGTGGCTTTTTAAAGTGTAACCTTACTGTTTTTCTTTTATAAGTGTACAGTAGTTAGAGTGCGTTTTTTTTAACTGCATGTTTTTATTGAGATCTGTCTATTGATTAAACTTTAAAAATATAACAACATAGGTACTAAGCTAGCCTGGAGCAATTTTTGGGGTCTATAGATTGTTAAGGCACAAAGATAACCTTTAGTAGAGTGATTTGCTCTTCTGTTGGATGTTGGGGATCAGAGAGAGTTTCCGTGTTACTGAGGATTTTGTCTGAGGAAGTATGTTTTTGAATACTAATGTATCATGAGGATTGGTTGGAGCAGCAGCTAGAGGCGATGAGCAAATTATAGGAACTGGATGTGTGATGGATGGCATTTACCGGGAGGGAGATAAATTGAAGATACAGTCAGATAGATGGGTGACCTTCAGGAATGGTAGGAGAGGGAGGCAGGTAGTGCAGGACACTCCTGTGGTTATCCCTATCTCAAACAAATATGCTGTTTTGGACAACGTAGTGGGTGCTGGACTGTCAGGGAAGTGTAGCAATGATGTCCAGGTTTCTGGTACTGACACCAGAGGGATATGCCAGGTTCCAAGCAATTGATTGTGACTGGGGACTCTCTAGTCAGAGGCACAGACAGATGGTTCTGTGGCTGAAAGCAAGACATCAGAATGGTATGTTGCCTCGGCTGGAGCCAGGATCAAGGACATCTCGGAGAGGGTTCGGATGATTCTGAAAGGGGAGAGGGACCAGCAGGAGGTCATTGTACACATTGGAACTGACGACATAGGAAGACAAAAGGATGAGATCCTGAGGAGAAAATATAGGAAGTTCAACAGGAATTTAAAAAGTATGTCCTCAAGGTAGTAATATTTGGTTTACTCCACTAGCCACGAGCTAGTGAGGGTAGGACTAGGAGGATAGAGGAGATGAATGAGTGGCTGAGGAGCTGGTGCATGGGGAAGGATTCACATTTTTGGATTATTGGAATCTCTTCTGGGCTAGAAGTGATCTGTGGAAGAAGAACAGATTGCATCTGGATTGGAAGTGGACTAATATACTGGTGGAGAGATTTGCTAGATCTGCTTGGGAAGATTTAAACTAGTAAGTGGGGGGCATGGTGGGGCCAGGGATATAGTGAGGAAAGAGATCAGTCTGAAATGGGTTGGGAAAAGGGATAAATCAAATAGGTAGGGCAGGCAGGAACAACGTAGAGGACGAGGTAGGACTGATAAATTAAACTGCATTTATTTCAATGCGAGAGGCCTAACAGGTAAGGCGGATGAACTCAGGGCATGGTTGGGTACATGTGAGTGGGATATCATAGCAATTACAGAGATGTGACTCAGGAATGGACAGGATTGGCTTAATGTTCCAGAGTATAGATGCTAAACGATGGATTGAAAAGGGGGCAAGAGAAGATGGGATGTAACATTTTTGATTAGGGATAACATTACAATTATTTAGGGACGATATTCCTGGGACAGCGTCAGGGTAGTTATTTGGGTGGAACTGAGAAATAAGAAAGGATGATTACCTTATTAGGATTGTACTACAGAACTCGCCCAATAGTCAGCGAGCAATAGAGAAACAAACTTGTATGGAGATCTCAGTTATCTGACAGAATATTAGGGTGGCTACGGTGGGGTATTTTAACTTTCCAAACATAGACTGGGACTGCCATAATGTTATGAGCTTGGATGGAGAGGAATTTGTTAAGTGTGTATAAGAAAATTTTCTGATTCAGTATGTGGATGTACCTACTACAAAAGGTGCAAAACTTGACCTACTCTTGGGAAATAAGGCAGGGCTGGTGACTGAGGTATGAGTAGGGGAGCATGTTGGGGCCAATGGCCATAATTGTATTAGTTTTAAAATAGTGATGGAAGAGAATAGACCGGATCTAAAAGTTAAAGTTCTGTGTTGGAGAAAGGCCAATTTTGACAGAATTGAGCACGAACTTTCAAAGGTTGTTCGGCAGGAGGTGGGTGGGGTAGTGGGATGGTGGATGTTCACAAGCAAAGGGATGGCTGGAAACTGGGAAGCCTTCAAAATGATATAGCGAGTATCCAGAGACAGTATGTTCCTTTTAGGGTGAAGGGAAAGGCTGGTAGGTGTAGGGAAAGCTGGATAACTGGAAAATTGGAGGTTTTGGTCAATAATAAGAAGAAGCATGTATCAGGTACACGCAGCAAAGATCGAGTGATTCCATAGAAGAGTATGAAGCAGTAGGAGTATACTTTAGAGGGAAATCGGGACAGCATGGGGCATGAGCTAGCTTTGGCAAATAGGGTCAAGGAAAGTCCAAAAGGATTCTACAAGTACATTAAGGATAAGGGTAACTAGGGAGAGCCGGACCCCTTTAAGATCAGCAAGGTCGTCTATGTGTGGAACTTCAGGAGATGGGGGCAATATTAAACAAATATTTTTCATCAGTGTTTATTGTGAAGAAGGATATGGATGATAGAAAATGTAGAGAAATAAATAGCAACATCTTGAAAAATGTCCATATCACAGAGGAGGAGGTGCTGGACATCTTAAAATGCATAAAGGTGGATGAATCGCTGGTACCTGATCAGATATACTCTAGAACTCTTTGAGAAGCAATGGGAGTGATTGCTGAGCCCTTTACTGAGATATTTGTGTCATAAATAGCCACAGATGAGGTGCTGGAAGACCGGAGATTAGCTAACCTTCGTGCCAGTATTTAAGAAAGGTGGTAAGGAAAAGCTAAGGAATTATAGACTGGTGAGCTTGGCATCAGTGGTGGGCAAGTTTTTGAAGGTAATCCGGAGAGAGACAGGATTTACACGTATTTAGAAAGGCAAGGACTGATTAGGAATAGTCAACATGGCTTTGTCCATGGGAAATCAAGCCTCATGAACTCGATTGAGATTTTTGAATAAATAACAAAGAGGATTGATGAGGGCAGAGCGGTCGACATGATCTATATGAATTTCAGTAAGGCGTTTGACAAGGTTCCTCATGGTAGACTGATCAGCAAGGTTAAATCACATGGAATAGAGGGTGAACCACCTAACTAGCTTGAAGGCAGAAGACAGAGGGTGCTGGTAGGGGGTTGTTTTCAGACTGGAGGCCTGTGACTAGCAGTGTACTGGAAGTATCGGTGCTGGGACCACTGCTTTTCGTCATTTTATATAAATGATTTGGGTATGAACAGAACAGGTATGAGTAATAAGTTTGCAGATGATACCAAAATTGGAGTTGTCGTGGACAGCAAAGAAAGTTATCACAGAGTTCAATGGGACCTTGATCGGATGAGCCAATGGGCCGAGGAGTGGCAGATGGAGTTTAATTCAGATGCATGTGAGGTGCTGCATTTTGGAAATCAAATTAGGACAGGACTTATACACTTCATGGTAAGATTCTGGGGAATGTTGCTAAACAAAGAGACGTTAGAGTCCAAGTTCAAAGCTCCTTGAAAATGGAGTTGCAGGTGGATAGGATAGTGATAAAGGTATTTGTTATGCTTGCCTTTAATCGTCAGCGCATTGAGTATTGGAGTCATAGAGGTCATGTTGCGGCTGTACAAGACATTGTTTAGGCCACTATTGGAATACTGCATGCAGTTCTGCTCTCCCTCTTATAGGAAGGTTGTAGTGAAAATTGAAAGGGTTCACTTAAGACTTAAAAGGATGTTGCCAGGGTTGGAGGGTTTGAACTATTGGGAGAGGCTGAATAGACTTGGGGCTATTTTCCTTGGAGCATTGGAGGTTGAGGGGTGACCTTTTAGAGGTTTATAAAATCATGAGGGGCATGGATAGGGTAAATAGCGAAGGTCTTTTCCGTGGAATGGGGGAGTCCAAAACTAGACGGCATAGGTTTAAAATGAGAGAGGAAAGATTTAAAAGGCATCTCAGAGGGAATCTTTTCACTCGGAGGGTGTTGCAGGTAAGGATTGAGTTGCCAGAGGAACTGGTGGAGGCTGGTACTGTTACAACATTTAAAAGGCATCTGGATAGATCTATGAAACAGAAGGGCTTTAGAGGGATACAGGCCAAATGCTGGCAATTTGGACTAAATTTATTTAGAATATCTGGTAAGCATAAATGAGCTGGACCAAAGGGTCTGTTTCCGAGGCCTATATTTTCATGACTTGATAACAGCCTGACATAGTCAGTCTCACTGAATCATATATGTCAATCAATTTCCCAGACTTCTTCAGCACCATCCCTGGGATGTCCTGCTGGTTGACAGGAAGACCTTTGCTCCAGTCTTCAAAATTGACTGTGAAACCTATGTAGTTTTACGACTGGTTCACTAAAGTCCTTTAGAGAAGGAAACTGCCATCCTTACCTGGTCTGGCCTAGATGTGATTTCAGTGCCACAGCAATGTGCTTTACTCTTAACTGCCCTCTGGGCAATTAGGGATGGGCAACAAATGCTGGCCTAGCCAGTGACACTGTCAACCCATGAATGAATAAAGAATAAATGACATCAAACACTGGCAACATCACCTGCCAATTATCACCTACCTGTATTCCTCAGTTGACAAACCCATGTTCGTCCGTGTTGGACGCCACTTGGATGAAGCACTGATGAAAACAAAACCTTAAATGTGTTCTTGATGGAGGCTTCAATGTTTCTCACAAGAATAGTTCCACTTATAACCAAATAGATTGACTCCTGAAAGATACACCTGCCTTGCTGGACTTGCAGCAGTTGGTGTTAGAACCAAAATGATGATAAAAACTGCTACATTTATCTTTATCAATGTATCTGTTACAGCTGTATCCGTCCAAGTCAGTGTTGTTAACAGTGAGCGCTGCATCGTCCTTGCAAAGTCCCACTTTCCCGACAGAGGATGTCCTCCATTATGTTGTAACTGTGTTACATTGGATAGACTCAGAACAGATCTAGCAGCTCAGATTTGGGCATCTGCATGGCAATGTGGGCCATCAGCAGCTGTGCAATTGTATTTAAATACAATCCATAGCATCATGACTCAGCATATTCTCCCACTCTTGCTTTAATGTTTGTTTGTTTCTTTGTTTTGCAATGTACAAGAATGAGCTGCATTTGTGACCGTGTGTGTGTACATATATTTATATAAAGATTATTTTATGAATAAAGTGCATTTTTGAAATACAAAAAAAATTACCCTGGTCTCTTTACCATAAAACCAAGGTAGCAACCCTTGCTCAGTGAGGCATTTTTGAGAGTATTCCAGGTGCAGTGCCAAACAGACCTAAAAATGAGATGTGAGCTTGCTCAAACAACAGCACAGAACCATATGCATGTTGAAAAGTAGAAGCAGTGTGTGATAGACGGAGCTAAGTAACTCCAGTGCATCAGATTAAGGCTTTGCCATGCGGTCACAATCAGTTGTAGATCCCAGTGGCCAACTAAACAATTAACTGGAGAATACCCTCAAGCTTAATGATGACTGGAGTCTAACACATCAGGGCAGAAAACAAGGTTGAGATATTTGCAACTAACTACTGAGCGGATGATCCATTGTGGCCTCCTTCTGAGGTGTCTGTCATCATATATGTCAATATTCAATTAAATCGATTCACTGTAAGTGATATCGAGAAGCAGCCAATGACACTTGTCAGAGCAATGTGTATGGTCCTTAACAATATCCTAGCCATGGTATTAAAGAAGTGGTTGCATTTTTTGTCAAGCTATTACAGTAAAGCTACCATAATGGTAACTACATGGTAGTGTGGGACATATTTTCATTCTTTGACAGCAAGTGGGCATCATCAGAAAGGCTGCAATTTTGCTTATCCCCGTTTGCCCTTGAAATACATTCTTTCCGAAGCTTTTTCAGAAGTCAGTTAAGTCAATCACATCACTGTGGCTTGTGGGATATGGGTGTTGCTTGCTGGGCTAGCATTTATTGCCTGAACCTAGTTGTCCTTCAGAAAATAGTGGCGAGCTGCCATCTCGAACTGCTGTAGTCCATGTGCTGGAGATACACTTACAATGCTGTTATGGAGGCAGTTCTAGGATTTTGACCCAGTAACAATAAAGGAATGGTGCTATTTTTCCAAGTCAGGTTGCTGACTTGCTTGGAGGGAGCTCGCAGATGATGCTGTCCCAATATATCTCCTGCCATTGTCTTTCTTGATAGATGTGGTGGTGAGTTTGGAAAGTGTTTAAAATTCTGCAGTGTATGAATTTCATTTGAAAATAAAGAAACACACTCAATTCGGGAAATGTGTAAATTGAAAAGCTTCACAGTTTCAGAATATATTCCTCTCAGCCAATACCCCTAATAGTATCAACATCAAGCATGCATACCTCCCTTCAATACTCTTCTACCCATTGATTTCATCACAGTATTGGAGGTTAATGGTAGAAAATGAAACTCTTGTGAGGAATTCATTACCTACAGATGGTAATAGGGGAAAAATCATTTTTGTAATGTCTTTCGTGTAAACAGAATGCGCGAAAGTGATTCATAGCCAAAGACTTCAACTGAGGTCATTGTATTGCACTTATTCAGGGTATGAGCAATATGTGAAACAATGGCTGGTTAAATTTCTTAAACATAATTTTTCTAGTCTGTTTGAATGTAATTAGTTGTTTTGAGCCATTTTTAGATTTTAGAATGTAACTTTACACTCTGTAGACTCATTCTCACACTCATCAGGAATTCTTGTAAAATTGTATAAACTCTCCTCAATTAGGACCCTTCTAACCAGTGAAGAATGGAAATTTGATCTGATAAGCTGGTTTCAACCATATATAGGTGAAAGGAGAAAACATGTGTACCCTATGAGTCACTTTTTGCAAAAATAACAGGAATAAACAGCCAGAGTTGATGATCATTGTGATACCAGTTATACTAAGTATTCTATGTAAACTACATTTTTCATTCCAGGCTTTTAAGAAGATTATAAATTCAGTAGGGACATCATTTGTCAGGATCTTTTTGAAATTGTCTTGTGTTTATGTTGTTCTGTCCTGCTTGTTAAACAAATGGTAATCTGGATACAAATGCTTAAATACAAATAGCTTATAGAGTTAAATGTGCTGCCAGTATTACTGGAGGTAATCAGTTAGGAGATACACCATAAGTAATCAAAAATGCAGATTAAGGTTTGGTTTGAGTGAGATGTATTACAGAAGAGTGTCATATCAATATGTTGACTTATGTGTGGTATTGATTTTAAATTTAGAATAATATCTAAGTTAATATAGATTTAAAAGTGTCAGCCACTATTTTTATCTGTCACTCAAACTTCCCAAATGTAGGTACTGTGTGTTGGAAGGATAAGCAGTGAAATTTAGTTGATAGTACAAAATTTGAATGTTGCAAAACATTAGATGTTAGTGCAGGCCTTGAAGCTTGCTGGTTCATCACGATGTAGTTACATGAAACGTGCAGCAATGAAACAGGCCAATCAACCCAACAGCTCAGTGATTTTTATGCTCCTAACTTCAATGCACCCTGTTGAGATATTCTGCTCATACTCATTGATCTCACTTCCCCTTACTTTTGTCTATGCTATTTGCCTCAAACACTCCATCGGATAGTGAGTTTGAGCCATCACTCGCTGAGTGAATACATTTTCCCAAATTCCTTATTGGATTTATCAACAAAGAAAATTACAGTACAGGAACAGGCCCTTCGGCCCTCCAAACCTGCACTGACATGCTGCCTGTCACAACTAAAACCTCTGCCCACCTGGGGACCGTATCCCTCTATTCCCATCCTTTTCATATATTTGTCAAGACACCCTTTAAAAGTTACTATAGTATCTGCTTCCACTACCTCCCCCAGCAGCAAGTTCCAGGCAAACACCACCCTCTGTATAAAAAACTTGCTTTATACATTACCTTTAAACCTTGCCCCTCGCAACTTAAACCTATGGCCCCTGGTAACTGACTCTTCCATTCTGGGAAAAGTCTTCTGACTGTCCTGTCTGTACATGCCCTTCATAATCTTGTAGACCTCTTTCATGTCCCCCCTCAGCCTCTGTTGTTCCAGTGAGAACAACCCAGGTTTCTCCATCCTCTCCTCATAGCTAATGCCCTCCATACCAGGGAACATCCTGATAAATCTTTTCTGTACCATCTTCAAAGCAAACAACATCCTTCTGGTAGTGTGGCGACTGGAATTGAACATAATATTATAAATGCTGCCTAACTAAGGTTCTGCAAAGCTGCAACAGTACCTGCCAATTTTTAAAGTCAGTGCCCTGGCCGATGAAGGCAAGCATGCCAATATGCCTTATTGATGACCTTTTCCACCTGCGTTGCCACTTTCAGTGCCTATCAGTGCTCATAAGGGTTCTGCCATTTACTGTATATTTTCCAAAGGGATTAGACCTTCCAAAATGCATTCCCTCACATTTTTCTAGATTAAACTCCATCTGCCATCTCTTTGCTCAAGTCACGAACCGATCTATATCCTGCTGTATCCTTTGATGGTCCTTATCGTTATCCGCAATTCCACCAACTGCTGTGTCATCAGCAAACTTACTAATGAGACCAGTTACATTTTCCTCCAAATAATTTATATATATTACAAACAACAAAGGTCCCAACACTCATCCCTGAGGAACACCACTAGTCACAGCCCTCCATTCAGAAATGCACCCTCCACTGCTACCCTCTGTCTCTTGTGACCGAGCCAGTTTTGTACTATCAACTAAATTTCACTGCTTATCCTTCCAACACACAGTACCTACATTTGGGAAGTTTGAGTGACAGATAAAAATAGTGGCTGACACTTTTAAATCTATATTAACTTAGATATTATTCTAAATTTAAAATCAATACCACACATAAGTCAACATATTGATATGACACTCTTCTGTAATACATCTCACTCAAGCTCGCCTCTGACCCTGTGTGACTTTTCTTTCTGTATTAGCCAGCCATGAGGGACCTTGTCAAATGTCTTACTGAAGTCCATGTAGACAACATCCACTGCCGTACCCTCATTGACCATCTTTGTTGCTTCCTCAAAAAACTCAACCAAGCTAGTAAGACATGACCTCCCCTTAACAAAATGATATTGCGTCTTGCTAATACACTGATTGATTTCCAGGTGGGAGTAAATCCTGTCTTGAAGAATCCTCTCCAGTAATTTCCCTACCATTGATGTAAGGCTCACCGGCCTGTAATTAGCTGGATTATCCGTACTACCTTTCTTAAACAAGGGAACAACATTAGCTATTCTTTGGTCCTCTGGGACTTGCCCTGTAGCCAGTGAGGATACAAAGATTTCCCTCAAGGCCCCAGAAATTTTCTCCATTGCCTCTCTGAGTTCAGAGTCATCACTCACTGAGTGAATAAATTTTCCTAAATTCCTTATTGGATTTATCAATGCTATCTTATAGTTATAACTCCAGCTTTGGGCTATCTCAAATGTGAGAGTATCTGTTCTGTATCAATTCTATGAAATTCCTTCATAATTTGAAGACACGATTAAATAAATTTTGGGCCTTGTCTTTTTTTAAACAAGACTCCCAATCTGTTCAGCTTCTTTTTTCTGATGATTATACATTCTCAGCTTTGATGTCATCCTTATAATGTGCACTGGTGGAATCTTCCCAGGCCTTGAATGATAATGGGCTAGGACATGAAATTTGGGGGATCATGTGAGAGGTTGAGTGAAGCAGTTTGCAACTTAGGGAGCAATAATTTGCCTTTTTGAATGATGTTTCAGATGTGGAGACATAAATCTTGCTAATGAGTGTGAGAAGCATTCATTATTACCCTCACTATTACTTAATCCCACCCCAATAATATGCATGCTCCTATTCTGCCAGTTGCTGGATAGAAAAGATATTTTGGGAGTTCCTGACATGAAAGTCAGAGTGGGTACCTGGTGACAAGCTCCTCTGTGCCTCCATCTTGAACACCTGGCATCAACATCATAGGCTCTGTTCATGGATAATGGTCACCTGCACTCTACACCCACAAAGTCTGGCACCCAAGACATGGCAACTTGTCCATATCATCAAGGAACATTTGTAACCTACTTTCACTATATTCTGGAACTTTAATACTTCATGTTGTTGCTTCAGTGAGAGTCAGTTTTTACCAGTACTGCAAATATGGATGCGCTTGTTTGTATGGACGCACAGGCAGGCTGCTTGTCATACTTGTCAAATGGTCAGTCTCTATGCACCTCTGTCTTTTGTCAGAATGTCCTTCTTAATATTTTAAAGTGATCTGTAGCCACCCTTAGTCACCATCAGCTGGCTCAAACTCTACCAGTTAAGAAGAATGCAAAGTTTAGGAACAATGAATCGTCTTTGTACAGGGCAGTTTACAGTTTTCTGAATTTAAAGCTGATCTCTCCTGTATTTTCTTGGACAACGGTTTTGACAGTATAGTAGGGCTGTGCCACAGCCAGTGTTGGTTAATGAGGTGTAGCTAGTGTTTTTGTTGCCCAAATCCTACCAGTACAACATCGCAGAAGTGAAATTTACCTCTGGGGTTGATCAGCCTTCCTTCTGCCATTTCCTGCACAAGGCATCCTTCCTATTTTGCGTTTCCCCTGCATCCTCTCTAAAATACTGCTGCAACCATTTATGATCAGAGACAACGGGAACTGCAGATGCTGGAAAATACAAGATAACAAAGTGTGGAGCTGGATGAACACAGCGGGCCAAGCTGCATCTTAGGAGCACAAGATGCTGCTTGGCCTGGTGGTGTTCATCCAGCTCCACACTTTGTTATCTTGCAACCATTTATGCTTTGTTTTTAGTTTTAATGCATGTCTATTATCACTCCATTTTGGCTTGCACATTTGCAATTTTATAGCAGATGTGGGGCAGTGCTGAAGTTATAATATTACTGAACCAGCAATCCAGAATCCCAGGATAATCCTCTGAGGACATGGGTTTGAATGCCATCATAGCAAATAGTGAAATTTGAGTTCAATAAAAACCTAATTTAATGATAACCATTTATTGATGTGAAAACCCATCTGGTTTGCTTTTTCATTTAAGAAAGGGAATTTGCTAACATTGCCAGGTCTGGCCTGTTTGTTATTCCAGACCCCCAACAATGTGAGTGGCTATTTACCACCTTCCAGGCAATTAGGTATGGACAATGAGTCCTAGCCTGGCCAGAGACACCCACATCCCATGAACAAATAAAGCTCCTAATATTGCCCTCTGCTTACTGTTTTTCCTCATTCCCTGATGCTGTACTTGCTCAAGTCAGATATCTCGCACATATTTAAGTCCTGATGAAAGCTGATTGACCTGAAATGTTAAATCTGTTTCTTTCTGTAGTTGTTGCCTAATCTTTTGAATGTTCCCAGAATTATCTTCTTTTGACTTTGTTCTAATATGCCAACCTTTGAAGAGAAATTCTTACTCTTTTATGATCTTTTCAAAGAAATCTTGACAGTTGAAAGTCTTATCAGCATCATTACTGACTGTTAAGTGCAGTGAATAATGGCAGATGTCAAAAGGGAATATTTGCTTAGTGAGAGGGAGATAATTGCCTTTATGACTCAGTTGTTTTACGTGTATGCATTGGTTACCGTCTCTCTTTATATACTCTTTATGTGCTAAGTCCATCTCAGTACTATAAATGCTAATAGAATATGGTAAGCAGCATTGTGACATTTGCAGTGCATTAGAATGTAAAGTTTGCCCATGTTTGAGGGAGTAAATGAATATGAGTATGAATGACAATCAAGGATACACAAGAACGCTGATAAAAGATCTGATTGTCCCATTCACCATTCCTTTTATTTCCTGCAATCCAAAATCAAAATGGCCCTCAATCTTCTCATGTGGAGCAAGCATGGGTGACCTGCATCTTTTCTACATATGCAGCTTTTTTTATCTATGGTAATTCTGCTTTTTGTCACAGATATTAATTACAGAAAAACTCTCCTTGCAAAACCTATAAAGCAGTATTGCCAGTGTCATTCTTTTACTACCACCTTCCCAGGTGTGCTGAGTGTTTATAACATTCTCTTCCTCCACCGAGTGATATCCTAACATGGCCTCACTGACCTTCAGGTCTGTACCTCTTTGGAGGTTCATGTTATGGAGAATGCAACAGACAAACACAATGAGGGAGAGACAGGAATGTATTGCAGAGTGCTTCCTTGACCAGCCAAGGTACTGGAACTGCATTTTGAGAAGCTCAATGGTATTTCCTTGACTAGCCAAGGTAGTGGAACTGCATTTTCAGAAGCTCAATGGTCTGATGGGTGGTGGTCCTGCTAATCAGATAGTTTTAGTATTTTCACGTCTGTTCTCCATCTGGGGCTTTTGTCGAGGGATATTCCTTTTTCCTTAGGTTTCTATATATGGATTTTTGATATTGAAGAGAAGAGCTCTAACAATCTGGAGTGTTGAAGAGTGATGGAATTATTTTACTTGCCAGGAAAATGAGACACACAAGGAGGAAGCCCTTGTGGTCACAGAACAGCTGAGCTTTGAGTAAAAGCTCTTCCTGTTGATGAACCTGACTAATTGGTCACTGTAAGTTGACAGGTATATGAAAACCTGCACGTAGACGAATCCAGCAATGGGTAGACCCTTTGCCATCTGTGATCATGAGGCCATAACTGCCTGGAATCGAATGTACTGTTGAAATGATAAATGTGGTACCAATGATCTGTGAGATGGAATTATGTCCTACAGTTTAGCAGGTGCTAACAAGGTCCACAGCTGTTCCATATAAGATCACAGTGACTTTGACTGCTATTGTAATGACCATGACAGCCAGTACTGTGAATTGCACGATCTTCAGTGACAATGGCATGATATCTCTGACTGTCTGGACAGTCACAAACTGCTGTGGCACTAATTCTTGGTTACTTCTTGGTGTTAAACATTAATACTAATGCAATACATGGTAATGACTAACCTATCTTGATGGGTCCAAGTCCATGTGCTACCTGTTTTATCCAGCGAATTTCATTCTAATGTGTCTTCCACAGTGATCCTTCCAGTCTTGTTCTAACTCCACCCATTCTGTGATATTTACATTCAGTGATGTGCATCTCAGAGACATCATTACAAAGTTGCTTCAAGGTCCTAATCCCCTTACTCTACAATTGGAGACACCGTATTGCAGCTTTGGTTAAAAAAAGTTTCGTGCCAGCAATGGAGTCAGGAAACTGGTATGTTAGGCAATGCTGTTATTTTTCACCCATACCTGCCTCTGTTCACATCTGCAACAGGATGTGGAAATTCAACCCAGAGTTTGATGGGATGCTCATTAGCGTAGTTAGATGCAGCCACTCCATACTATTTAAGAAATGTATCTTCTATTAGTATGGGACGTTTGGATATAATTAACTAAATGAAATGAGAAGTACTGCAGAGGAGAATAACCTTTGATATATTGCTGAGAAAACCATTCTATTGAACGTGAGCGAAGGTATCTAAAAGTTGAAATTGCAGAATTGAAAATGGAAAATGCTGGTGATCCTTGATTGTCAGTCTACTTCAGTGGCTTAAGGAATATAAAGTTTAACACTTCAGGTCAATAACCTACTCCTTTGCGTTTCCAGCTTTTATTTTTATTGAACGTGTATAAATCTAGCTGAGTTATTTCATCACAATGGCTGTGGGGAAGAGAACAGGGCATTTTGAGAGAGTCATTTCCACAATCGTGTGCTGAAGAGTCTGATCCAATCTCCTGTGACTTCTGCATGGTTGATAGACACATCTATTCCAGTTACGTCAGCACATAGTGAATAATGTCTATCACTTGAGAAAAGAAGGCTGTGAAATAAGAACAACTGTAAAGATCCATTAAGATGGCAGTGGAAGATTTTCTGTTGTTCTTTCAGACTAGGCTTGAAGTTTTCCAGTTTCGTTCATGCAAGTTAACGCCTCAGTCCAGCCTGGCTTTATAATGGTGAGTTAAGCTAATTTTGCCCCCAGAGAAACATGCTGTATCTATGAGAATTATCTGAAAGTAATTAACTATGGGCCTGGATCATCGCCTTTCTGTGGCTGTTTCAAAGCAATTGGTCACCAAGCTGACAGCAACTGAAATGCCACCACCTCATTACCTGGCAGCTCAGCTTCGTTAGAGACTAAAACTGGGTTCAGTACATTGGATGGTATATACAAATATTTTGCATTCATGTATGGATAATCTAATATTGAGGTTTCTTTTTCTAATTTTAGTTTTGTATCCTGTTATAATTTTTTGCCAAAAGTGGAGTGTCTGTAAATAAGTTAGATATTTATATATTGCATTAATCTGAAAGTGAACTTTTTCTACTGAGGACAGGAACAGCAGAAATATTAAATAAAACTTGAATCTGTGGTCTTCCAAGAAGTAAACAGTATCTTATACAAAGATTCATTACATCTGTCTGATATTCTTTGTATTGATTGAAGACAGATTCAAAATTAATTTGCAAAATGCGTTTCTTTTGGTTTCTGGCAGCAGCTGGCATACACAGGTGAATATGTATCCCTGAGATGTCCTCATAAATTTGTTGCAATTAATACTTACCAGATTTTAAGCATGCTGGCTGAATAGAAGATAACTGAATCTGGACTAAATTAGTAGCTAGATTAGTGGGAGAAAACATAGGTGAAATTACTGCATAGAGGCCGGTATCCTGTCTCCAAGTCAGCCTTTATTTTCTTGTGTGCAATGCACTGGCTGTCGGCAGCAAGTTCAGAGTCAGTCCCCTGAAATGTGGAGATTCTAAGTCCCCTGTATATATATTTCTTTCATCCGCTGTTTGTATTTGTCAGCCAGGACTTTCTGTTTGACCCAGGCTAACAATACCAATCAAGAATCTCATAGTCAGTGTCAGACCCACCTGCTTCCAGTCACTGCAATAGGTTAACCTGAATTTCCACTAGTTTGATGTGCAACTCTTAAGAATGTTCTCTTCAGTAATTTTGCCAGCAATTGTGACACTAGGGAACATTTGCTTGCCTTAGGAAGTTTGCATATTTCCAGTTCACACAATGAATCATACTGCTTTATTAAAGGTTAGTTGATTATACTCAATCCATTTAAGTTTAAAGAAAGATAGCTAAATATTGGGAAGTAGTGTGAACCTCTGAATAGGAGTTGACCTATCCCTAGATGCAGATGCTATTTTAATTTGTGTGGGAATATTGTTAATTTTTTAAAAATTATGAAGCAAACAATGTTAAAAAGGCAAATGCGAACTGAATGATGAAATCAGAAAAATGGATTAAGAAGCAGAATGGCTAAACAATAAAGAAGTTAAAAAAAGTGGAATTTAAAAAAAGGCAGTAAAATAGGAGGGAAATGAATCTGAAATATAAAACAAACATAATGAGAACCGAATTCCCTGATGCACATCAGTAGGAAATAGAATGTTAAAGACTAAGAGATCCAACCTGATCTCTTGTTTGTGCAGGGTTAATTAATCACAAGTAGGTGAATGATATGGGCACTCAGTATTGATTTTGTATGATCATCAGGTCAGATGATGGCGAGGTGATGGCCTAGTGGTGTTATTGCTGGACTGTTAATCCAGTAGACTCAGATAATTTTCTAGTGTCCCAGGTTCAAATCCCACCATGGCAGATGGTGAAATTTGAAGTTTAAAAATCTGGAAGTCAAATGTTGACCATGATTCCATTGTCGAACATCAGGAAAAACCCCTCCGGTTAACTAGTGACCTTTAGGGAAGGAAACTGCAATCCTTACCTGGTCTGGCCTACATGTGACTCCAGACCCACAGCAATGTGGTTGACTCTTAAACCCTCTGTGGGCAATTAGATTTGGGCAGTAAATGCTGGTCTAACCGGGGATACCCTCATTCCATGAATGAATTTTAAAAAAATTCTAGGTCCTCAACTCTAGCCAAATTCAAGATAATAAAATGTGAGGCTGGATGAACACAGCAGGCCAAGCAGCATCTCAGGAGCACAAAAGCTGACGTTTCGGGCCTGGACCCTTCATCAGAGAGGGGGATGGGGGGAGTGAACTTCTTCAACCGGGAACCCAACCCTCCTTCCACTGACCCCTTCACCCGCTTCCAACACAAGTCCTCCTCCTGGACACCACCCCCAGGCCTCCTACCCTCCCTCGACCTCTTCATCTCCAACTGCCGTTGAGACATCAACCGCCTCAACCTCTCCACCCCTCTCACCCACTCCAACCTCTCCCCCGCAGAACGGGCAGCCCTCCGCTCCCTCCGCTCCAACCCCAACCTCACCATCAAACCCGCAGACAAGGGTGGCGCAGTGGTAGTATGGCGTACTGACCTCTACATCGCCGAGGCCAGACGCCAACTCTCCGACACCACCTCCTACCGCCTCCTCGATCATGACCCCACACCCGAGCACCAAACCATCATCTCCAACACCATTCATGACCTCATCACCTCAGGGGACCTCCCACCCACAGCCTCCAACCTCATTGTTCCCCAACCCCGCACGGCCCGTTTCTATCTCCTTCCCAAAATCCACAAACCTGCCTGCCCCGGTCGACCCATCGTCTCAGCCTGCTCCTGCCCCACCGAACTCATCTCCACCTATCTGGACTCCATTTTCTCCCCTTTGGTCCAGGAACTCCCCACCTATGTCCGTGACACCACCCACGCCCTCCACCTCCTCCAGGACTTCCAATTCCCTGGCCCCCAACACCTCATATTCACCATGGACGTCCAGTCCCTGAAAAAAAAAAGGTTCCCTCCCCCCATCCCCCTCTCTGATGAAGGGTCCAGGCCCGAAACGTCAGCTTTTGTGCTCCTGAGATGCTGCTTGGCCTGCTGTGTTCATCCAGCCTCACATTTTATTATCTTGGAATCTCCAGCATCTGCAGTTCCCATTATCTCTAGCCAAATTCAACTGTGTTTTGACCAGGTTAAGAAAAGTGAACTGATTCCTCTCTTTGTCCGACATTTGGATTTATAACAAAAGAATTTGAAAGTTTGAAAGGCTGAGATATTGCCAATTCATGACACACTCAATAATGTGTAAATCTGTGTCAAGAAACAGGCCAGCTCTGTTCCTTTAGCTTACTTGCTAAAACTCACTCAAGTAAAATGTAGATCCTTATTGAAGCTAAAAGTAAGTCATTATAAAGTTTTATGTTCAGTTTGAGAGAGAGATGAGTAGGGCCAAAACTAGTATTTTAAACTTAACACAAAAGTGAAGGCACAAAAGCAAAGCTAGCTAAAGTGAACTGGCAAATTAGGTTAAGGGATAGGCCAAAACAGATGCAGTAGCAGATACTTAAGGTGATAGTTCACAAAACAGAATAAATGCATTCCAAGAAAGAAAAATTCTGAGGGGAGGATCCATTATACATCCTTCATGAAAGTTGTTAAATATAGAATCAAACTCAGGGTACTGGTGAGACCAAACCTGGAGAACAGTGTACAGTATTCACCTCTCTAATTAAAGAAAGACGTGACTACATTGGAAGCAGCTCAGTGAATATTTACTAGGCTAATACCTCGAATGGGTAGCTTGTCTAAGCAGGAAAGAGTGCACAGGCTAAGCTTGTATCCATTGAAATTTAGAGTCAGAAGTGACTTGGTTAGAATATGTAACATCCTGAAGAGGCTTGAAAGGATCCAGGTCAAAAGGATGTTTTCTCATTTGAGACCCTGGAGATACTACTTAAAAATAAGGGGTCACCAGTTAAAACAGAGATGAGAATTTTTTTGGGGGGTGAGGGATGGTGGAAGCAGAGTCTTTGAATATATTTAAGATGGAGATTGACTCCTGGTAAGCAAGAGGTGAAAGGTTACCAGAGGTAGACAGGAGCATGGCATTGAGGTTATAATCAGATCTGTCCTGATCTTATTAAATGATGGCACGGTGGCTCAGTGGTTAGCTCTGCTGCCTCATGGTACTAGGACCCTGGGTTTGGTCTAGTCTTGGGTGACTATCTGTGTGGAGTTTGAACATTCTTCCTGTGTCTACATGGGTTTCCATTGGGTGCTCCAGCATGAATTTTATTTGAGCCTGAATGGTCTTAATAGGGTGGTATGGGGGGAAAGAGTGTTCCTCATGTGGGAAAGTCCAAAACAAAGGGGCACTGTTTAAAAATTAGGGATCATCTTTTAGGTTAGAAATGAGAAATTTTTTTATCTCAGAAAGTTAGAACTCACCATCTCAGAAGGTGGAAGGGTTGAAGTCATTAAATATTTTAATAGCAGAGGTAGATAGATTCTTGTTAGGCAATGGAATCAAAGATTATCAGGAGTAGCTGAGTTCACAGAATCCAAAACAGTCATATCATCTACGGTCTTATTAAATGGCAGAGCAGGCACAAGGGACCAAATGACCTACTTCCACTCCTAATTCATGTACCCATCATCCCAAAGCTGTATTTTTGAAAATGAAAAATTTGAATCTCTTGTAAAGGAGTCAAAGTTTTAATGCGTTTTGGTGACCTATGGTGTCACTGATGTTTGTATGAGATCTGTCTTGTCAGCATCAACCATTTAATGTGCAGGCTGTGGGGGTACACCCTCAGTTTATCTATTAAATTATACTTATGACATATTAACCTTACTCCAGTTTTACCCAGTTAATCCTGAATGTTAGAATCTTAAATGTTGCATTTATGGTATAAAATAATCTTCACTATTTTGTCATGCTTATTTAGATGTTATTGCATGTTTGTTTTGTTCATTTGTATAATAAAAATCATTTCTCTCATATTTCATTTCAATCCTGAAATACTGCTGCTTGTTTTCTTACCCTCCTTTCTCCTATGCATTCTGTTCTTTGAAAGATGACATTTCTGAAGCCACATCATAACAAATTTCCAACTTGTCCAATATTCTCCTAACCAGCATGAAAATGTTTGGACTCATCTTGAATTGTAACAACCCTTTCCCAGGTTTTGACAAAATCAAACAAAACAAATCACTCCATATATAACTTGAAAAATTTTACATGCAAGACTATGTACTCCACAAAGTGGGTAAATATATTAATTTCAGGATGCTATTTCCTCCTCCATCAAATCAATATTTCTTAGTTGTAGTTTAAATATCAGAAGATTAGCTTTTAATCTTTAGGAAGATTTATTTATTCCAATTTTTTAAATTTCAAGTCAATTAAAAATAATTGTATTAGTATGCATATTTAGGTCTTGACAAGAAATTACTAAAGGGGATACTGCATTTTTAATGTCTCAAAATTGTTGTAAAATAATTTGAATCAAAAAATAGACAAATATTTTATGCAGCTCTGAAGATATCAAAACACCGCAAGATATCTGAGGTCATATGCGAGAATAACCATGTAGGTTTAATTAGGTTAGCAGATTAAACTACAGGATATTGAACTGAACAGTAATTTTTTGTGTATGAATTTAATATGCAGTTGTTTTGTTCTTCGTTATGTTGTTCTACTGAACTTCAGTACTTTTAGAAACTTGATCTTTAATGAGAGAATAAGCAATTAATAAGAAAGCTATTCGTTTGTGCAGTGTTATGCTGGATTGGGACAAATATGCTTCTCACTTTGAAGCATCATTGGATTTGATAGTAATTCTGAAAACTTTGATCCTTATCTCATATCCCCAGAAGCTTATGTCGGTGCTGCTTTGAGAGTAAACTGGTTGCTGATTAAATGTTTCAACAAAGGTTCCATGTGAACGATTGCTTCAGGAACCAAAAGGTAGTGATAATCCACAGCAAATGAGGGAATGAATAAGCAGTTGGCAGTAAAAGAGGTAGTAGAGAGTTAAAGCAGTAAATACAGTATAGAAAATTTACTGAGCTTGATGCACTACAGATCAATGTTTCTGTTTCTAATTAACTTGAATAACCTGGATTCAGAAAAGTAAATCTAATTTTACAGATGATACTAACTCAGCAGATAGTGGATGAGAGGAATTGTAGAAGAACTGGAATGACAAAAGGCAAATGCAGTTTAGTGCACATAAAGTTGTGCACATCAGGAGGAACAACGTGGAGAGCCAGTATTATCAAAATTAATACTTTTTAGGGAGTAAAGAATAAAAGGACCTGAGAGTGCATGTTCACAGATCTTTGAAGGTGACAAGGCAAGTTGATAATGCTTTTAAGAATTGCCCATCCTGATTGCTTAGAGTCAACTGCATTGCTGTGAGATTGGAATCACATGCAGGCCAGACCAGGATTAAGAAAAGCAGATTTCCCTCCCTAATAGGCATTCGTGGAACAGATTGGCTTTTACAGCAATTAATATCATCATCCTTAGGCTTGCTTTTTGTTCAATTCAAATTTCATCTTCAGCTGTGTTGTGAATTGAACCCACATCCCCACAGCAGCCATGGTTTGTGGATTATAAGTGAAGTGACATTATCACTACGCACCATCTTTCCACAAGGTGCATGAAGATATTGCGGAAGGTGGATATTTTCTCATAACACAGAAGACTGAATGAAAACTTAATAGAGGCATTTAGTTTTGAGGGTTTTGAGAGAATAAGCAGGGAGTATCTGTTCCTCTGATAAGTCAGTCATCAAATGTTATTGATTTAAAATTATTGTAAAGGAAGTAGAGAAGAAGTAACCATCTGGGATGAGGTGATGGTATAATGGTAATATGACTCACTGGACTAGTAATCTAGACCTCAGGCTAAAGCTCTCATAGCTAGGGAGTCAGGTTTGATTCCAACTTTAGGCGACTGTCTGTGTGGAGTTTGCACGTTCTCCCCATGTCTGCATGTGTTTCTGCTGGGCGTTCTGGTTTTCCCCCCGCAGCCCAAAGGTGAATTGGCCATGCTAAATGACCCATTTTGTGTTTAGGGATGTGTAAGTTAGCGATGTGAAATGCAGGGTTACAGGGATAGAGTAGGGGATGTGTCTTGGGATCCTCTTTAGAGCGTTGGTTTGGATTCGGGCCAACTGGCCTGTTTCCACACTGTAGGGATTTTATGGATTCGATGAATGTTCTGGGGGACGTGGGTTCAAATCCTACCACAGCAGATGGTGAAACTTTAATTCAAAGAAAAATCTGGAATTAAAAGCCAATCTGACAGTACCATTATAACCACTGTCAATTGTTGCAAAAACCCGACTGGTTCACAGATGGAAGCTATGGCCTAGTGATATTATCATTGGACTGTTAATCCAAAGACACAGATAATGTAGTTGGACCCGGGCTCAAATTCTGCCATGGCAGATGTTGGAATTTGAATTCAATAAAATATCTAGAATTATGAGTGTAATGATGACCATGAATCCATTGTTGATTGTTGGAATAACCCATCTGGTTCATTAATGTCCTTTAGGGAGGGAAACTACCATCCTTACCTCGTCTGGCCTACATGTGACTCCAGACTCGTAGCAATGTGGTTGATTCTGAATTGCCCTCTGGCAATTAGAAATGGGCAATAAATGTTGCCCAGTCAGCGATTCCCTCAACCCATTAATGAATTTAAAAAAAGTAATATCCTTTAGAGAAGAAAATTCTTACATTGTCTGGCATACTCACGACTCCAGACCGACATGTGGTTGACTCTTAACTTGAGAATGGACATTAATGCTGGCCTAGCCAGTGACGCCCCCATCCTGCAAATGAATAAATAACAGTGGTGAAATCAAATTCCATAGGACTTTTCAAAAGGCAATTGGACATAATTTAAGAGGTCTAATTTGCTATATAAGAGAAAACCTTGTATAGTCCTTTGAAAAATTTAACAAATAAACAGTGGAACAAATGGCCTCCTATATATTATGTAGTTCTGTGATTCTAAATGAAGTTATATTGCAAATAGGAAGAAGTGTGGCAGATGAAATTTAAAACAAATTAGATTCTGAGGGTACTTGGATGCTATGAGGAGACCCCCTCATCATGAGTTAATCGAGAACTATTGGGCATAGTTTCTGAAAAACAGGAGAGTCTGTTTAAGGTAGATACGAGGAAGTTTTTTTTACTCTGAGGATCATTAGTGTTTGATCCTCTTCATCGTGAATAATGAAGCTGGATCATTGAATGTATTGAAGATTATGCTAGATTCGTAAGTGAATCGGGTTTTGGAAGGCAGGCAGGAAAGTTGATTTAAGACTACAATTAGATCAGCCATTGTCTTACTGAACTCTGATTTGAAGGTTGACAGATTGCTTACTCCTGTTCCTATTGGTTATGTTCCCATTGTCTTATGTGGTCGCACACAGAAGAAGATTTAATAATATTCAACTAGCTAGAGACAAAACTATCGTTGCAGACCACCAATTATTGAGGTGAGACTCTGTCCCTGGTTACAATCTGGTGACAAAAGGATGCCTATCAAGAACATGTGAACCAACTGAAAACTTATAATCAGCCACCATCGCTCACTGACAAATAGACCAACTGATTGTACAACTCTGCAGTAGAATTTTGAGCAAAAGATTTCAATTTTACAATATGACTCTTTAAGTAAATCACTTTACTTTCCAACACTGTTACCTATTTTATTTCTGATCACTGATAAAATCTGCAAGAGTCATGAGGATATGTTTATAGGTCTTATTCATATTGCAAAATTGCTTAATTAGCTCAAAATGCCCACAATTGTTGTGAAGAAAATAAATTTTCACATAATGACAACTACTAGCCACACATTTAGGAGATAGATCAAGTTGCATACATAGAATCAGATAGTTGCAAATGTACATAGAATAGGCAATGATATTGACAGAATTCACAATGGGAAACCATATGGTTTGAATTCAAGAAGATAAATTGGAAAGTTTACTTAAGAGTGAGAGATCGGGAATGGTAGTTAAAAAAAATTGATTTGGCTGTCCATATGCACTGATAATTAAGCTACATATGGGTACAAAATATAATTAAAAAGCCTAATGGACTAGTGAGAAACTGCTATTTCAATTGTGTAAAAACTTGGTCAGACCCCATTTAAAGTACTATGCATCAGGTCTTGAATTTCAGAAAGATACGTTGCCCTCCGAGGGTTGCAGTGTATATTCACCTGAATTATGCTAGTGTTTATTAGGTGAAATTATTAGAACAAGTTGTTTTAACTTGATATGTGTTACCCCGAGTTTAGAAGGTTAAGTGGGGATCTTATCAAATTATTCAAACTAATTCAAGGATTTGATAGTCTGAATCAGAAAAACTGTTTACTCCAGTGAGGGAACCCAGAACGAAAGATGACAACCATACCATTGGAGGAGGAATAGTCAGGATTGAAATCACAAAATGTTTTTCTCACAAAGAAGAATGGAAATCTGAAATTCTCCATCCCAAGTGGCTGTGAATGTTGAGTGCAATAAAATTTCCAAGATTTTTTAAGAGTTTGTTAAAGCTATGGGTGTCAAGAGATATTGGGCAAAGATCTGTAAATTGAGTTGCGTTGGTCAAATCAATAATTAGTTTATTTGAATAGGAGAACAGAGTAGAGGAACTGAATTGCCTACTTTTGTTAATGTGTTCTTACAGAACTGCTTTCTTGAAGCATTTTAGAATCCATCCATTATACATTTAAAATTCCTCTTGTTTATTATTCTAGAAGTTTATTCCTTTCTAGTACATAGTGCCGTTTGAAATTTGCTTTTACAGAAATATTGTCCATTTTTGAATTGGAAGCATATTGCTTTGCTTTCAGCATTGTTGTATTTTTAATTAGTCATTCTTTGGATCCCCTTGGTAAAACTATATCCTTAAAATATATCTTTCAATATTGATGAGGCCTGTTAGAATCAGCTCATCTATTATGCAATTATTTGAAGGGAAATGGTCATCAATGGAATATCATTAGCTTGGCGTTACCCATTGTCATTCTGATGTGAGTGTACAATAGAACGGAAGCATTCATTAATCCTCAATTTTGAAATAGAAAAGAAGGTAATGTTTTGCAGATTGGTGAATGCTGTAATATTAATCAAGATTCACTTTCTGCTTGTTTACATGTGCTACTTAAAATAACAGGTTGCATTTTGTGAACTTGTTGATGTAAAGCTTCAAGGGCTGAAGAGCCCTAACAAAAATTCAGGGTTTGTGGTATTTGGTCATTGGAAAGTCCTCTGAGAAGGACTTACCTTCATACCAGAATTCCTGATTCACATGACCAGCAGATGGAGCTCTGTGCTGGGTTGCCAAAACTGTTCATTCTATCTTTAATGTTTCCTCACTTTCTGGAACAGAAACAATTAAAATTTCACGTTGTAGACATTTATAATCATTTGCGATTTCTTCTTAAAAAATGAAATAATTTAGTTACTGAGTGTTGCAGTTGGTAGGTACACAGTGTAGAGTCAGCTCTCAAAATGAACGGAACTTCTAACATGTAGTCCTGGCTGACAGATATAAACAGGACAGGTTAACAGCCCCACTCAGGGAACCTATGTTCAGTGAGGTCCATCTGGCTGACCTTTTTGCAGTCACAACATCCCTCCCCATCTAGGTCCAGAGTCCCTTTGCTTTTTGTGGCCTCTGCTGGGTCATTTTCGCACCTCATCCAGTTTCTCCAACTCAGCCTTGAATATAGGTGGCATATACCAGACTGGAGCCCACCTCTTGTGCCAGAACATTTTGGAAGAAATTCAACCTGTTCTTCAGGTGGTAAAGGCGCCAGTGCTGCGACAGCCACCGTATCCATCTCAGACGGAGGGGAGTAGAACCCACAGATTCCGACAGCCTTTCTGGCTATTCTGAGAAGTCAGGTATGTTTTGTTCCTGCGGGTTTGCACTTTCATGTGGTCCATATGCTTATTCAGGACAGCCTACCTATTCAAACTTTGTACACCATGGGACCTGATCTCGTGTCACCAATGCCTCTGGCCCATGCAGGCCATTTCCGTGGTTATGGCAGCAAACTTAGTCCCCTGAAGTAAACTGCCTCTCACTCAGAGGAGTATTGTTTCTAGCATTGGCATTCTTTAGTAACTTTCTGTATTTCATACACAAGATCTCCTAGATCCTTCTGGGCTGAAATTTTTTGGAGTCTCTGTCAGTGTAAATAATTATCTGCCTTTTGATTCTAACTTCCAAAGCGCATAATCTCACACTTCCCTGCATTCAACTTCATCTGTCAAGTTTTTGTCCACTTGCTCAAACTATCTATGTTCCATTTGAGATTCCATACATCCTTGTCACAACATGCCCTTCCACCTATTTAGTATTATCAGCAAATGTGGATTCATAGCTATATCCAAAAAAACTTGACCCCCTCGGACCAATCTTTATAGCACTCCACTAATGATGTCTTTCCTACCTGAAAAAGACCCATTAGTGCCACCTCTGTCATTTGTGTTTTAACCAATTGTCAATCTATACTAATATATCACTCCATGACCACCTGTGTTTTGCAATGACCTTTTATGTGACACCTTACAAATCCCTTCTGGAAATCCAAATATCTTGCATCTACCAGTTCCCTTGAAGAAGTCTAGCAAATTTATTAAACATGATTTTCCTTTCGCAAAACTATGTTGATGCTGTTTGATGGAATTGAGTTTTCCAAAATATCCTGCTATTTTTTCCTTAATAATGGACTGTAGCATTTTCCCAACAACAAATGTCAGAGAACCTGACCTAGAGTTTCCTGCTTTCTGTCTCCATCCCTTCATGAACACATTGGCAGTTTTATAGTCTGTTGGAACACTCCAAGAATCCAATGAATTCTGGGATATTTCTGCCAATGCCTCTATTATCCCTGCAGCCTCTTCCTTCAAAACCCGTGGATGCAGATCATGAGGTCTTGGTGACCTGCCTGCCTTCAGTCCTATCTGATTCTAAAATACTTTGTCCCTCATGGTAGAGACTGTTACAAGACCTTTCCTCCTATTCCTCATATTCCTCCATGCTTATCTGATATTTTAGGATATTTATAATGTCCTCTTCCCTGAAACCCAGTGCAAAATATTGATATAAACTTATCTGCCATTTCCTTGTTCCCTGTTATCAATTTTCCCAATCGCATGTTACAGGAGTCCCACACTTTCTTCAGCTACTCTCTTCCTTTTCTTTTACCAGTAAAAGCTCTTGATGCTTTTATATTTCTTATCAATTTACTTTCAATATCAATTTTGTCCCATTTTATTGTTTTTTTAGTCACCTGTTGCTAGTTACTAAAGACATTTTTCAATCCTCTGCTCTACTTCTTTTCATCATTTTGTATGCCTTAGTTTCTGATTGGACAGTCTCCTTGACTGCCTTTTTTAGTCACTTGTGATTCATTCTTCTGATTAAGCCCTTTTTGGCTGAAATCTATCTTTGCTGAGCATAATGCAATATTTGCTTAAATGTCTGTTGCTGCTCATCCATGTATCCTCCCTTTCATCTATTTTCCCAGCCCATTTTCTTCACACTTCTATAATTGACATTATTTAAGTTGAGAACACTGGTTTGACATCTGGGTTGCTGTCCCTCAAACTGAATTTGAAACTCTGTGTTATGATCTTTGTCACCCAGCACATCCTTAACTACAAGGTCTGTCATTATTCCTATCTCAGTACACATCATTAGATCTAAAATATCTTGTTCCTGGGGAGGATGTTCTGTGTACTGGTCTCAGGAACAGTCGCTGACGCTCTCTAACTTTGTCTCCCATATTACCTTGCCCATCTGATTTGTCCAGTTAATGTGCAGGTTAACATGCACCCATGATGCACCTCCATTATTTTACATTTTATACTTCAACCTATAGAGAGACAACTCTTTGGATCTCTATGGATTACTCACACCAATTGATTATTTTCCTTGGTGATCCTTATTTAAACCTAAACTGATTTCACATCACAATCTACTGCTTCTATTTCACAATTCACCAGCACACTGATAATTTTCTTTATTGACAGTGTTATCCCACATCCTTTTCCTTTGTGTCTGTTTTTCCAGAATATCAAATACCCTTGTACATTGTTTTCCTAGGCCTAGCCACCTTGCAACAACATTTCTATAATAGCTACCAAGTCATTATTAATTTATTTCTATTAATGCCACCAACTTTTATATCTTGTTCTAAATGCAAAATGCATTCAGTTAAAGAGCCTTAAGCTTTGATATTTTTTAACACACTTACTTAATCTGGTTCTAATTTCTGCTGTACTGTTTTTATATTTTCTTCCCTGTTCTATCACCCTTATCATTCACCTGTACTACCTTGAACCTCTACTGTCTTATTTCTTTTTGACTTTATAAAGGCTTTTTTTTAGTTGAACGCACCTCTTCTGCTGTTTAAAGACTTAACTAGAACCTTAGTTATATGATTCTGTAGGACACCAGTTCCAACATGGTTCAAATGATGCCCATCCCATTGTACCAGCTCTGTCCTTCCACAGTACTGGGCCAGTACCTCATGAATCAAAACCCATTTCCCACCATCAGTCTTTGGTCGAGGTGTAGCTTGAGTATTTTGTTGCGCACTGTACCAAGGAAAGCTTGCATTTGAATCCTAATTTTGTAGTTCACAGTAAATACTGTGGGATTACTGGAATACCATGTGTAGAACAATATCAGTCAGGGAAGTCAGGATATTAAATGAGTAAATGAAATACTTGCATTTGTATATTTAGTTTGCTCTTCTGTTAAGTTTTATCACAGTTATTTACTTCTGCAATAAATTAAGGAGGATAAATAGCCCATATTCCTTTGAAATGAACCAGCTCAATCATTTCAACTATTTCTGTATTTCTGTATTTGGAACTTAGTTCTGATCCTACCCATCTGGAAAATATCGAGGGAGTTGGCAGGTAAAAGTCAACAAGTTACTGACTCAAGCTGATTCTTTCTCTCTACCTCCGATACAAATCTTCAGATTCTGTATTATAACTTGGGTTCTAGTTAAGTCTTTTCTGTTGAAAGTGGGTGGAAATCTTGTAACTTCTTCAAATTGGGTTCCTGTTACATTACCAGGACCCTGAAACCATTTTAACTGGGTTCTGAGCAATGAGGTCAATGCAATTTTTAACCTAGACTGATGCATGTTGACAGATGGTGGGAATGTTAGAGATACTCCAGCTAAGTCAAAGTAATATTCTTTATGGGACCAGCAAGTGTGTTCATTTGGCCTACACAGGGAAAGCCATGGCTATCCCTGCCATGGATTGTGTTTTCTTTTTGCCAGCACTCAGAATCTACATGAAACTCCGTCCACTGACTTACCCAGACATCTCTAGCCTTTCTGCACCCTCTTCCTTCTCAGATTGATTGAGGATGTTGGCCTTCTCTGTCTCTCGTACAAAGAAGTAGTTTTTCTAGAACAGGTTTTTCATCCAAGTTAAAATTTACTCAATTCTTTTGAATTTTTTCTTATGCTTACGTCTTTTAAACAGTAAATTTCCTTTGATACAATGTAAGTTAATAGGTTTCTGTAATGTAGATTGGCTAATACTGCACAAATAGAGATGCAAGATGCAGGGTTGGTATCTGCATTTGAATTGAACATCTGGGTCCTGGTTCCAAACAGAAATCTCTGCCCTTTGAGTCGCTATCAATAAAAGGCAGGTCACTTAACACTCATGCAGATTATAGACAGGGAGGTATGATGATATATTCCCTTTCCTATTCTAGCTGTTATGTTTTTTATTGCACTAAAGAGGATTCTTAGCTGTGACCAGTTGCATGCTTCCTTCACATGGCCTCAAATTTGTGTTACTGTCCAGGTCTCAGTCCTAAACGACTAGTTCCTGTTGCTTCAGATTTCTTCCATCAAAACTAGGGTTTAAGCCCCCTACAGTTGATTACTGTCTATTTTACTCCACTATTGAGGCTCATGTTCCCAGTTGTCTTTTTTCTCCATTACTTTAAATTCCCTAATACAGCTGCAGGTTTTCTATCCTGCTGTTGCAAAAATACATTCTGATGGTGTTTTCCTTTCCCTGCTTTTGGTTTGCAGTCAGTATGCCTCTTGAACATAGAACATAGAACATTACAGCACAGTACAGGCCCTTCGGCCCTCGATGTTGTGCCGACCTGTCATTACCAATCTGAAGCCCATCTAACCTACACTATTCCATGTACGTCCATATGCTTGTCCAATGACGACTTAACTGTACTTAAAGTTGTCGAATCTACTACCGTTGCAGGCAAAGCGTTCCATTCCCTTACTACTCTCTGAGTAAAGAAACTACCTCTGACATCTGTCCTATATCTTTCACCCCTCAATTTAAAGCTATGCCCCCTCATGCTCGCTGTCACCATCCTATCCACCCTATCTAACCCTCTGATTATTTTATATGTTTCAATTAAGTCACCTCTCAACCTTCTTCTCTCTAATGAAAACAGCCTCAAGTCCCTCAGCCTTTCCTCGTAAATCCTTCCCTCCATACCAGGCAACATCCTAGTAAATCTCCTCTGCACCCTTTCCAAAGCTTCCACATCCTTCTTATAATGCGGTGACCAGAACTGTACACAATACTCCAAGTGCGGCCGCACCAGAGTTTTGTACAGCTGCAGCATAACCTCATTGTTCTGGAACTCGATCCCTCTATTAATAAAAGCTAAAACACTGTATGCCTTCTTAACAGCCCTGTCAACCTGGGTGGCAACTTTCAAGGATCTGTGTACATGGACACCGAGATCTCTCTGCTCATCTACACTACCAAGAATCTTACCATTAGCCCAGTACTTTGCATTCTGGTTACTCCTACCAAAGTGCATCACCTCACACTTGTTCGCTTTAAACTCCATTTGCCACCTCTCAGCCCAGCTCTGCTGCTTATCTATCTATCTCTCTCTAACCTACAACATCCTTCGTCATTATCCACAACTCCACCGAACTTAGTGTCGTCTGCAAATTTACTAACCCATCCTCCTACACCCTCATCCAGGTCATTTATAGAAATGATGAACAGCAGTGGACCAAAACTGACCCTGTGGTACACCACTAGGAACTGGTCTCCAGGATGAACATTTCCCATCAACTACCACCCTCTGTCTTCTTTCAGCAAACCAATTTCTGATCCAAACTGCTATATCTCCCACAATTCCATTCCTCTGCATTTTGTACAATAGCCTACTGTGGGGAGCCTTATGGAACACCTTGCTGAAATCCATATATACCACATCAACCGGTTTACTCTCATCTACCTGTTTGGTCACCTTCTCAAAGAACTCAATGAGGCTTTTGAGGCATGACCTACTGTTCACAAAACCGTGCTGACTATCCCTAATCAATTTATTCTTTTCTAGATGATTATAAATCCTATCTCTTATAACATTTTCCAACACTTTACCAACAACTGAGGTAAGGCTCAGTGGTCTATAATTACCAGGGTTGTCTCTACTCCCCTTCTTGAACAGGGGAACCACATTTGCTATCCTCCAGTCATCTGGCACTATTCCTGTAGACAATGACGAGTTAAAGATCAATGCTAAAAGCTTGGCAATCTCCTCCCTGGCTTCCCAGAGCATCCTGGGATAAATGCCATCCGGCCCAGAGGACTTATCTGTCTTCTCACACTGTAGGATTTCTAATACCTCTTCCTTGTGAACCTCAATCCCACTTAGTCTAGTAGCCTGTATCTCAGTATTCTCCTTGACAACATTGTCGTTTTCTAGAGTGAATACTGTTGAAAAATATTCATTTAGCGCTTCCCCTATCTCATCTGACTCCACACACAACTTACCACTACTATCCTTGATTGGGCCTAATCTTACTCTTGTCATTCTTTTATTCCTTAAATACCTATAGAAAGCCCTAGGGTTTACTCTGATTCTATCCACCAACAACTTCTCATGTCTCCTCCTGGCTCTTCTGCGCTCTCTCTTTGGGTCTTTCCTGGCTACCTCGTAACCCTCAAGTGCCCTAATTTCACATCTCATCCTAACATAAGCCTTCTTCTTCCTCTTGACCAGAGATTCCACCTCCTTCGTAAACCATGGCTCCCACGCTCTACAGCTTCCTCCCTGCCTGACAGGTACATACTTATCTAGGACACACAGGAGCTTTTCCTTGAATAAGTTCCACATTTCTAATGTGCCCATCCCCTGCAGTTTCCTTCCCCATCCTATGCTCCCTAAATCTTGTCTAATCTCATCGTAATTGCCCTTCCCCCAGCTATAACTCTTGCCCTGTGGTATACACCAATCCCTTTCCATCACTAAAGTAAACATAACAGAATTGTGATCGCTATCACCAAAGTGCTCACCTACTTCCAAATCTAACACCTGGCTCGGCTCATTACCCAGTACCAAATGTAATGTGGCTTCGCCCCTTGTTGGCCTGTCCACATACTGTGTCAGGAAGCCCTCCTGCACACACTGGACAAAAACTGACCCATGTATAGTACTCGAACTATAATGTTTCCAGTCAATATTTGGAAAGTTGAAGTCCCCCATGACAACTACCCTGTCTCTCACTCCTATCGAGATGAGCTCCTGCCTTTATATCCACTGGAAGAACAGTGGTGCAGTAGGCTAGATTTGTGGTGCCTGCCACTCAGTGTTGAAAACAATTATTGACAGAGTCAATAGCATAGCAAGATGGAAGCTGGAAGTTCTGCCCTATCATACTTCTGTGGTGAACTTGCCTCCTACACTTTTTCCAGCTAAAAGTGATGATGTACTGACTGGCACCTTTGACAATGTATACAGGATACAGAAACACCAACTGTATTTATATCAGAGAAAATAATTATTTACACTTATGCCAAAAACAGCCCTGACAATGTAGATTCATTTGTTTCACCACAGCTTTGAGTTAGTTGCACAGATGTAGAATCCCTACAGTGTGGAAACAGGTCCTTCGGCCCATCAAGTCTACACTGACCGTTGGAGCATCCCACCCAGACCCATCCCTTACAACCTAGTGAAGCTACACATTCCCTGAACACTATAGGCAATTTAGCATGGCAAATCTGCCTAACATGTACATCTTTGGGAGGAAACTGGAGTACCCGGAGGAATCCCATGCAGACACAGGGACAGTGTGCAAACTCCACACAGACTGTTGCCTGAGGATGGAAGTGAACCCGGGTTCCTGGCACTGAGAGGCAGCAGTGCTAACCACTGAGCCACTGTGCCATGTTCTTGGTGATAGTTAGATTCATTATGTGAAGTATTTCTTTAATTTCCAGTTAAACTGTCTCTGCTTTTCTAAGTCACCAAATGCAAAACAGTTAGAAGATATTCTGGAAATGTATAGCAATGATAGGTATGAATGGCCATCATGGTTTACACTTGTTAAAATTCGCTGTTTGTACCTTGTGAAGTTAATGCATTTGGGGAAGACAAAAAGGGTGAGGAAATAAATGGTAACAAAGTGTGGAGCTGGATGAACACAGCAGGCCAAGCAGCATCTCAGGTGACGCTGCTTGGCCTGCTGTGTTCATCCAGCTCCACGCTTTGTTACCTTGGATTTTCCAGCATCTGCAGTTCCCATTATCACAGGAAATAAATGCTACCATATTGAGAAGTGCAGAGAAACTGAAAGATCTTAGTGTGCACGGTTTTCCAAAATTAGAAAGATAGGCAGATTATGTGATTGAGAAGTCCTGTGCTTTATTCGCAAAAGCATAGAATAAAAGAGTGGGGGGCTGTGCTGGAACTGTATAAAAGACTCCAGAAAAGATATAATTATGCAGAGAGAGCACAGGAGAGATTTACAAGGATGTGACAAGGAAGAGCTCTCGCTATGAGGGAAGATTGGAAAAACTAGTTTTATTCCCCTTAGAATAGAAAATGAAATAGAAAAGGAGATTTAATTAATGTGTATTAAATTAAGAGATACCTAGGCAGAGTTTGGGGGTGTCGGTGTTGGACTGGGGTGGACTAGGTCAGAAATCAGGGGATACCCGTTTACAATCCAGCAGGCTTATTTGAAATCACAAGCTTTTGGAGTGTAGCTCCTTCATTAGGTATAGTGAGAGAGAAGCACACGGAATCAGAACGTATAGGCAGAGAGATCAGAAGATCATACAAATGGTCTGAGTGAAGTGCCAAGTAAGTCTCTGCAGGTGACCAAAAGTGTCAGATGGTGTGAGTAAAGTGTCAGCAGCTGAATAGCAAGCAAAGTGATGATAATAATTTGATTAAATGAGGCAGAGAGATAATTACAAAAAATTAAAAATAAGGTGGCGCTGCAGACAAAGAAAATGACTAGAATAACCTGATAAGTGTAAGAGTCACATGATGAGGGCCTAACCATGGGTACGAATGAAGATGACCTCACCTGCAATCTTGGGTTCATTTCCCATGACATGGTACCCCACCACACTGTTCTGGTGTAGCCTGGTGTTGTCTGATTTCTGATCTAGACAGAGTGAATAAGGAGGACCTATTTCCCTTTCTTGAGAGGTCAGTAGTCGGGGAACATAGATTTAAAGAATTCACTTGAAGGACTGAGATGCTGAAGAGGTTGGTAGATTCTGCAAATCGTTTCCTGGAAGGTTAGTAACAACAGAACTTTTCAGTACATTTACAAAGCATTTGGATAGGCACTTGAAGAATAATAACTTACAAGTCCAATGGACAAAGAGCTAGAAAATGTACAGCCATATTTTAGACAGCAATGGTGGCTGTGTCCGAATGACCACCTTCTGTGCCACAAGATTCTATATTGTACGGTGCTGCTATTTAGTGCTGTAATTTTCTTCTACTTTGAAACCCACGGAAAGTCCTGGCATTTCCCTGTTGGAGGAATCATTATTTGAACTGACTGAATTACATTTAATATTACTCATTAGACTCCAGTATATAAACTAAGCCTGGAAAATTGAAGTTACTCAATCTGATATCAGCTTGACATCCTAATAGAGAGTGACAAATGCTATCTGTGAGATTAGTCAGTGTAATCTATAATATGATTTAGAAATTGCAGCAGAATGATTTGCCAGGTGGTTTGCTATATTGCTCAGCTCATGGCAGTCTTTATCTGTGGGAGCCTGCTCTTTTCCATAAATTCAAAAACATGCTTAAAACATGAAGCAACTGACTTTCAATATACTTATAGATTTGTATCGTCCACTGCCCAGTCATTACAAATGCAGCACCTGGAGTTTCACTGTGAGAACTGAAATAATTGACGCTGCTTTGTGGGCCTGTTTTCACATGGAATACTTATATTACTAAAGTTGTAAAATGAGAAAGAGAGAAAAAAAATGTATAAAGTCTATAAGTATGTACTGTATTGCAGAAAACCAATTGTATTATAAACATATGTATTGGTAAGTGTCATGGACCAGACCAAACATCTGAAAATATATTTAGAAGATCACCCAGAGCCTAACTTTTTTCCTATTTTAAAGGTAAATGGAAGGCAATACATTCCCGACGCAATTTGATTGGTCAAACTATTCAACTTAAAGCAAAACACACTTTAATTTTACACTTTTTAAAAATACAAACAAAATAAAAATAAGCAAAAAATTGGCTTAATTGTAACTTTATCAAAATGCTTAACAAAATAATGCATATATTAACTGCTTTTAAAACTTAACTGTTCCAATATAGTAACATACTCCTGGCAAAGGCAAACTCAGTAAAATAGATTCTCACATGCAATTCTAGCAGTAGGAAGAGAACACCAGCTTTTAACTGTAACAGAGAGAGTGATAATAGCTTCCACATCCAGCTTGAAGACCCCAGTAACTGCTTGACCCCTCAAATTCAGGCAGCTTCTACTGTTCCAACTTTTAAAAAAAACCAAGGCTGTCCAAGCTGTTTACTTTATTGGCTTTGAGCTGATCACTCAGGAACTCAGTCTCTGCCTTCCTTCACAAAAAAAACAGGATAGAATGCACCACTTAAAGCTAAAATATGGTCACATAAGCAATAGATAGACTATTGAAGACATTGCTACAACAAGTGGCAGAATTCATTGAATTCCTACACTGTGGGGACAGGCCCTTCAGCCCAACAAGTCCACACTGACCCTCAGAGCATCCTACCCAGACCCATCCCCCAATAACCTACCATCCCCAAACACTATGGGCAATTTAGCATGGCTAATCCACCTAACCTTTGGACTGTGGGAGGAAACCTATGCAGATACAGGGAGAACATGCACACTGTACACAGACAGTCATCTAAGAGTAGAATTGAATTTGAGTCCCTGGTGCTGTGAGGCAGCTTTGCTAACCACTGAGCTACTATGCCACCTCAATAGGGTTGATTCATTTTTATTAAGTGAGTATGTTAGGAAACTGAAGAAAATTGTCCTGAACTTCCTTTGGCACTTCCAACCCACAGTCATTTCCATGGATAGCTTGAATGGCGTTTCTTGACTAAATCATATTTTAACTAATACATCAATAGTTCTGTTGAAGACGTCCCCTGATTGATCACAATTGTATTTTAATATCCTATGATACCTGAGATTTTTTTCAGCAATTCACTTATGTGTGTTTGCTGGACATGCAATTATCTTATTGGAGTTACAGTAAATCAATAAACTTATGAACATTAAATTCAATTACACAACAAAACTTAAGGCAATACAATATTTCAAATACTATATACTGTAGTTTTAATCATTGTCTCCTTAGGACCATTCACTGTTTATATTTTTTTTGAATGAGGAAACAAACATCTGTTAGAAGTTAAACACAGTAGTCTTCTTCAATCAGTTTTAGTATTACCTAAGCCAGTTATTGTTCTATGAAACTCTCTTTCATGATCTATATGTAATATAAGAATCTGTGAAACTTGCTTTGTGTGGGGAAAAAAGATGTTTTTGAGCCTTTATTCCCATCACACCTATAAACCATAATGGATTGCAGAGATTAGCCCAGACAGTGATGGTCTGTTTGGCTACCCTGTAGGAGCCTATTTTGAATGGTTATTTTCACAGAGGATGCTTCTTACTAAATGGCTTACTCTGAACTATGAATTGAGTTTGGGACATACAAAATACAAATCAGACTGATATGGAAACTTAGCTGTTATAGTTGAGAGAACATTCAACTAGACTTATTGTTACCAGACTTGTCCTTAACCTGTTTGGAAATTTTTGATGGATAGGTACACAGCAATTAGCAATTAACTTAAAATATCTTTCCTTTCTCTTATTCAAGAATATCAACTATATTTTACTTAATAAGTATTTGAATTTGAACTGTAGTTTTCATGACCTCTTCATCCCATTGAAGTACTTCTAAATTGTAAATAACATAGTAAGTTTGATCATCAGTTTGTACACAGCGACTTCGCAAAACATTGATAAGGTAAATTACTACATAATCTGTTTCAGACATACTGGTTTAGGGAGTATTGCCAAGATATTGAGAGACCTGGGTGGATTCATGCCTAGACGTAAACCTTTATAAAATTCATTGATGGGCTGTGGGCATCACTGGCTGGGCCTGCAACTTATTGCTGTTAAATTGACTAGCTTGTTAGTGAGAGTTTAAGATTCAACCACAATCTCTTGTCAGTCTGCACTCACATATAAGCCAGAGCAATGGATTTCTTTCTGTAAAAGAAAAACCAGAGAACTGCAGATATTGAAAATCAGAAACAAAAATAGAGAATGCTGGAAAATCTCAGCAGGTCTGGCAACATCTTTGGAGAGAAAGCACAATTAACATTTTGTCCACCAATCCTTCTTCAGAAGTGATTGTTGTCGGGAAAGGTTGATACTCATGCTCAAGAAGGGGTTGGGGGAGGGAGAAGGAGTAAATGATGGTACGGATGGAGCCCAGAGAGCAAGACGATCCCGGTTCCTCCATCAATTTTGTATCAGTTCCACTGATGTCAATTTCGATAAGGGGGCCTCCAAAATATTTACTTCTTCCTCAACCGTGGATTCTCCACCACTCTGGTGTCTGACCCTCTCGTACACAACAGGCATCTCACTCTCTCATTTTTCCCACAACAGTGATAGAGTCCCCTTCATCCTCACCTATCATCCCACAAGCATCTACATACAAAGAATCTTTAGCTGCCACCTGCAATGGGATGCCACTGTCAGATACATATTCCTGCCCCCTCCCTTGACCGCCTTCTATGTACCTTTCCCTCTGGTCTTTGTCCACACTTCTTCCAAACTCCCTCAGCACCTTCCCATGCAGAGGGTGTAACACCTGTTCATTACTTCCTTCCTCCTCACAACCAAGGCCCCAGACATACCTTCCAGCTGAAACAGCGATTTACCTGCTCTTCACTCAATCTAATCAACTAAATTTGCTGCTCAAAATGTAGCCTCCTCTACATTGGGAAGACAGAGTGTAGACTGGGTAACTGCTTTGCAGAACACCTACGTTCTGTCTGTTAAAATGACCCTGAGCTTCCAGTTGCCCGCCATTTCAAGACACACTGTGTTCCCTGGCGAAGATTTGTGTCTTGAACTTGCCATTGTGCTACAGTGAAGCTCAGCACAGTCTGAAAGAACAACACCTCATTTTCTATTTCGGAACCCTGAAACCTTCTGGACTCGATATTGAGTTCAGTAATTTTAGGACTCGAGCATTCTTTACCCTAACCCCCACACACCAGACTTGTCATCACATGAGCTGCTACCACAAACAACCCATTGTCAGCCACTAGTTACTATTCATTCTCCCAGGCTGCTGTTTACTCATTCCTTTGTCTGACCATCTGTTTTTCTCTCTGCGCTCTATCTCCACCTATCATTTACTCCTTCCCCTTCCCCTACCCCTTGTCTAGCATATATACCAACCATTTCCTATCTACAATCAGTTCTAAAGAAGGGTCACGGCATCTGAAATGTTAGGTCTGCTCTCTCTCCACAGATGCTGCCAGACCTGTTGAGTTTTTCCAGCAATTTTTGTTTTTTTTCCTTCCCTAAAGGACCATTGTGAACCAAATGGGTATTTATAACAATTGATACTGGTTACGTGGTGACTATTAGAAGATAGTGGAATCAAGGCTTATGGGGATAAGACAGGAACCGGATACTGATTGTGGATGATCAGCCATGATCATAATGAATGGTGGTGCTGGCTCGAAGGACCAAATGGCCTACTCCTGCGCCGATTGTCTATTGTCTGTTAGACAAGCATTTTTCAATTTGGATCTTCATTGAGTTCAGATTTTTCCATCTGCCATTGTGGAATTTGAAGTCATGTTCTAGACCATTAGGGACTATGGATTCCTAGTCTATCACAATGCAACATTCCATCACATTATGTTGATGCTATTAAGAATTATGGTAGGTGTCTATTTGATCAAAATAGAGCAAGAAGTTTCAGAATCATGAGATTTTTCATATGATTAAGAAGTTAACGTATAATTTTTCCTTTTATCTGGGCATGTTTGCCAGTGCTACATACTAAAAACAACACTTCTGCCCAACAGAAATCATGAAAATGACATGCTAAGTTTCCTTCCATACATTCCTAGGCCATTTAGGACTAGGACGAGGATTTTTTTAATCCAGAATGTGGGGAGTCTGTAGAAATCACTGCCACAGAGATTGATGAAGGCCAAAACATTGAATACCTTCAAAAAGGAGTTAGATAGTATTTAGGACTAAACACGTCAAAAGGTCTAGGGAGAAAGCTTAGTTGGATGATCAGCCATGACAATATTGATTGGTGGATCATGTTCATAGGCTTAATGGCCTACTACTGCTCCTGTTTTCTATCTATGTTTTTACATTTCAACCAAATGAATTTTACATTGTCACTAATATTAAGCACGATTTCATGTGGCAGATTTTTGACAGCTTCAGCTAGATAGAACGTTGTTGATCACCATTGGCCTGATGGAAAACAAAATAAAAACAATAGTTATGAAATACTCAGAGAAAAGACTTGGCATATTGCAAGTTGAAGGATTATTATGTTGTTCTATGTTTGGACTTTGCTCCTGAAATTACAACAGCACAGTAATAACATATCTAATTTGGGAAGCCATTTGGAAAAAGAAATTTTTTACTAAACATCAGAGATAATGGGAGCTGCAGATGCTGGAGAATTCCAAGATAATAAAATGTGAGGCTGGATGAACACAGCAGGCCAAGCAGCAGGGTCTAGGCCCGAAACGTCAGCTTTTGTGCTCCTGAGATGCTGCTTGGCCTGCTGTGTTCATCCAGCCTCTTTTTTACTAAACATGCTGGTTTTGGTTGAAGTTTTCTCCAGCCCACATGGCATTTCTATATCACTTAGGAACAGCTGTTAGCAATGGCCTGTTGAGCATAAACAAAATACATACTTTGGAGCAATATTACAGTAGAATGTTTTAAATGTGAAATTTCAGTATCTTTTCAACTCAGCAGCTTGGCCTGCTGTGTTCATCCAGCTTACACTTTATTATCCTAGTCTGCATTGCATGCTTTCTTTTGAAAAACATTAACTTTACATACATCAGATCTTATTGAACTGAATATATTTCAAATCAGTACCAGCTCTTTTAGTCTAATCTCGTTATTCACTGCTTTGAAAGAAATTTTCAAAACAAAACAAAAAAATTTGCAACAGCTTGTGATTTTTTTTGTATTAATTGTAAATTGTAGATTTTTCCATTTTTATGTTGATATTTTGATATTTTTAAAAATATGGAGACGGCAGCTTGGCTGATGCTGTCAACCTCCCTTATACAGCTAATATGCCTTTTGTTGAGAATTGTACGTCACTGTTTTATCTGCTTTGTGTCAAGAGTAAAGTTAAAGAGTCTGTTTGCTAAATATAAAGCACATGTTATTTACATTCATTTACTGCCCCTTAACTTTTCTTCGTAAGTCACCATTCTAATGCAAATGTGAGAGGGAGAAAAATTTGGAATTACCCATTTTACTCTACATGAGTTGCTTGTATTTCTGATTAAAGACATGCATTAGAGACCTAATGAAGACAAATTTGCAAGGGTGGGTAATTTGTATTTGAACACGAAAAGAAACATGATTTATTTTGCCATTTGTAACTCCCCAAAACAGCACATAACCTGATTCAGAGGGAGTAACTGTGCTATGTAAAGCAGGACCATTACACGTACAATATGTAATCCGGGTGCCAAGCCAACGAACTTTAACTTGCAGCAAAGTTAGGAGCCTTACATACATGACTGTCATTTCTACATTGACTACCATTGAACAAATCCTGCTGAAAGCATGCATGAATGATTCTTGAAGTATGATCAGGTTTAGCTTTGACACCCCTTTGATCCAATATCTTGCAAGATTGAATGTTGATACTCACAAATGAAAATTGGCCATTGAGTGGGTGGGTAGTGCCTGTGCAGTCATCTGCCAACAGGAAGAAGAGAAACCTGGTGAGAAAATAAAACTTTTAAAATAAGTTTTAAATGCTTGTTTTGATCCATGAATTCCTAAATTGACTCAATTTTTATAGTTTCCACTATATGAAAAGCAAAAGCTATTCTGACAAGCATGAGAATCTTCGTAGATCTTTCAGTAACCTTTCTCAAAGATGTTGGTGTACCATTGAAATAGCTGTAACTTAGAGTAACTCTACAGATCAATAATGAACTATTCATTTCATCCTGTATGTCACGAAAATGAAGATAGGAAGTTTTCTTTTAATATTAATATTTCCACCCCAAGTCTATTTTAAACAAAAGAATAGAAAAATAAATCATATAAAATAACATTTTATGAAGAAATATGCATTTCACTAGAAACTGGACTTGTTTTCAATCCTGCAACAAAAATCTAGTTCCAACTTGTACATGCAAAAGTCAGTGTTATCTTGGGTAGACCACTTTGGGAGAGTTAATCGCTCTAAGCCAGTAATTAGCTGTCACTCCACTTTCTTCTCCACTTAAATTCTCATTAGTCATCAAGAGAAAGCAATTCTCCTAACAGTCTCAGATGAGTTTGCTATAGTGTTTTCAGTCAATTGTTCTTCCCTGTGGCTGTGGTCCAGTAAAGTACTTTGGCTGCAGCCATGCAACTGTGCAATTAGATGCAATGAAATGACTGCAGTATTTCTGCCCAGTTAAAGTCAGTTGATTGACTACCTCACATGTTTGTCAGCAAAGAGAACAAGTCATTCCAGCTATGTAGAATTCTAGCGAGTTTTGAGAAGATTTGTAGCTCAGGTTGAGTTTCTGGATGTGAGTTTGCTCGCTGAGCTGGAAGGTTAGTTTTCAGACGTTTCGCCACCATTCTAGGTAACATCATCAGTGAGCCTCCGACGAAGCGCTGGTGTTATGTCCCACCTTCTATTTATCTGTTTAGGTTTCCTTGGGTTGGTGATGTCAATTCCTGTGTTGGTTATGTCATTTCCTGTTCTTTTTCTCAGAGGATGGTAGATTGGCTCCAAATCAATGTGTTTGTTGATGGAGTTCCGGTTGGAATGCCATTGCTCTAGGAATTCTCATGCATGTCTCTTGTTGGCTTGTCCTAGGACGGATGTGTTGTCCCAATCAAAGTGGTGTCCTTCCTCATCTGTATGTAAGGATACTAGTGATAATGGGTCATGTCATTTTGTGGCTAGTTGATGTTCATGTATTCTGGTGGCTAGCTTTCTGCCTGTTTGTCCAATGTAGTATTTGTCACAGTTTTTGCAAGGTATTTAGAATTCTTTTTCTCTTTTCAGCTAACGTGACGCTTAATGGCCATTGCAGTTGCCTCAGCTGTCGCCTATGTAATGAACAGTTTTGCTTTTTCACTGTTTTTAATGTTAACTGTCAACTACGTTATCTTTAATATTTTTGTATTTTGATTTATTTCTCCTGTGCCTTCCACCTGGGGTTGTGAAGCAGATTCGATGGGTTGAACAGCCTAATTTCTGCTCCTGTGTCTTATGGTCTTACATTTCGGTGAGAATGCCCTCCCTGATATTTTCCTCCTGCTGCAGCCTTTGCCCCCTGGGTAAGTGTTACTTAGAACATAGAACATTACAGCACAGTACAGGCCCTTCGGCCCTCGATATTGCGCTGACCTGTGAAACATAACTGAAGCCCATTTAACCTACACTATTCCATTATTATCCATATGTTTATCCAATGACCATTTAAATGCCCTTAAACTTGGTGAGTCTCCTACTGTTGCAGACAGGGCATTCCACGCCCTTCCTACTCTCTGAGTAAAGAACCTACCTCTGGCATCAGTCCTATATCTATCACCCCTTAATTTAAAGCTATGCACCCTCATGCTAGCCATCCCCAATCGGATCTATTAATTGTGTTTAATTATACACAGGTGCAGGATAATAATTGCACTTGCACTTATGTAGAAATAAAGAGACAGTTCCAAAATGGTCTTAAGGTTCAGCAGTCATGTACCTATATCTGGGCTAGAAGGCCTGGGTTCAAGTCTTACCTCAGAATATGACGGCTACAAAAGTGTATCCTAACATGTCAAGCAGGGTAAAGAGACGAAGAGCCGTTGTTAAATTTGGAGGTATGTACTGTAATGTTTCATTCTGTAAATAAATATAAGATTCAGTAAAGATCTACATCAGCATCATCCTTCACCAACTAGCTTTCCAGAAGTGAACATGGTTGCATGTGCAAAGGCCTGCCATTTCAGTACGTATAGATCTAGTCTCCACCCACTTTTTAAAATTATCTTAGCTGGTATCTGCAAGTGTGAAAGTGTGTGACAGTGTCTCTTCTTCACCATTTTCCTACTTCTGCCCCTCTTGTTGCATCACTGGTCATGTTGTAGTTCCTGGATATTTGAAAGGAGGAAAGCACAACATTGAGGTTTTGGTGACAGGATGGATGAGAGCACTTGTGCTTAATAATACCGTCTGCAGCTTGTAAACCATGATAAATTGTTGAATGAGAGCAAGGAGCATTAAATCTGAGGATAATGCTTTGATGTTTCCAGACTCACCACTGCCTTTGTAAAGGCCACACTCTACTGATAAAACCCACCATCCCTTTCATTGAGAGGTCAAAGACATATAACCAAACATGGGTTCCTCTGGGCTTGCAGCAGCTTACCTGTGAGAGAAGGAAAGCGTGTTGGTGGCTATGGTGCTCAGTATTTGGATGATAGGTAACAGTGTGGTGAAGCCGGTGAAGATTGGAGCTTGTGGTGCGGGTGATGTTAATATTTGCAATGATTTGTGATTGATCAAGATAGTTGGCAAATGATTGATCAGGTTGTGGTGCATCGAGAAGCACATGAGGCAAGTGTTTCAGGGGTAGGATATTGTATGTAAAAATACCTTAACGGACTCTGGTGCTCATGTAAGGTAATTGAACCTATTGTGGTGTTGCATCCAGGACCGTGCAGGCTGTCCAGAACTGTTTATGCTAGAAATATGAAACAAACAAGATCAGAAATTGCTGGAGAAACTCCGCAGTTCTGGCAGCATCTGTGGAGAGCAAAACAGTTCTGAAAGAGGCTCACTGGATTTAATGTTAACGCTCTCTCTCTGCAGCTTCAGAACGCTGATGGACTGTTCCATTTCAAAACTGAATATGAGTTTGGGATTAAGCACATTAAGTATAAGGAAATTCTTACGTGCAGCTACAGATTCAAATTATAGAAGACATATCATCTACACATTAAAAATATGCAAGGCATAGGAGGTTAGGTGTCATTCCCATTGAAGGCATGTTTCTCATGACACCGAACAAAGATGTTTGCCAGAGCTGGGCCAAACAGGACTCATGATAACACCATCTTGTTGGACATACAAAGTATTGTTAAAATTGAACTCAACCGTGGAAATTGCTGGGTTCATGAGTTTAGTTAATACTGATTGTCATAATGGTGTTGGATTTGGATCATCATGATATAATGCTGCATTACAGATGTCTGGCTTCCTTGAGTGAGAAATTTGTGAATAAACTAGCAATGTCAAATGCGCAAATGTACACTGCATTGCAATCATTATGCAAATTCTACATGATCTTTGCGAATCCTTCGCTACGTATGCGGAAAATCTCATTCAAAATTGAAGGGTGTGGTTGGGGATTGTAGTGATTCAATCAACCATTTTTGATTAAGTTAGATTCCCTACAGTGTGGAAGCAGGCCCTTTGGCCCAACAAGTCCACACCGCCCCTTGGAGCATCCCACCCAGACCCAACCTCAATAACCAACATACCCCTGAACATTACAGGCAATTTAGCATGGCTGATCCACCTAGCCTACACATCTTTGGACTGTGGAGGAAACCGGAGCACCCGGAGGAAACCCACGCAGACATGGGGAGAATGTGCAAACTCCACACAGACAGTTACCCGAGGCTAGAATCGAACCCGAGTCCCTGGTGCTGTGAGGCTGCAGTGCTAACCACTGAGCCACCGTGCTGCTTAAATTTGCTAGTTAATTTTACTAGTTAATGTTTTACAGAACAGGTCATAGGTAAACGAGCACAATGAGACATAAGAAATAATAAGGTTTAGAGCTGGATGAACTCAGCAGGCCAAGCAGCATCAGAGAAGCAGGAAAGCTGACGTTTCGGGTCTAGACCCTTCTTCAGGCATCATTTCTGAAAAAGGGTCCAGACCTGAAATGCCAGCTTTCCTGTTCCTCTAATGCTGCTTGGCCTGCTGTGTTCATCCAGCTCTACACCTTGTTATCTCAGATTCTCCAGCATCGGCAGTTCACACTATCTCTGTAACAATGAATCTCTTGGAAACTGTCAAGACAGACGACACTGCAAATCCGAGAGGCGGACAGGTCTGCCAATCGAAAATTGGTGTGGAAGCAGAGCCGAGGAGGCAGACATCATGCAGAGCCGTGGTAATAGGAGACTCCATAGTGAGAGGGACCGAAAGGGGGTTCTGCGGCAACAGGCGGGATTTGAGGATGGTGTGTTGCCTTCCGGGTGCCAGGATCAAGGATGTCACTGACAGAGTGCAGAGAATCCTCAAGGGTGAAGGTGAAGAGCCAGAGGTGGGGGTGCATGTCGGCACAAATGATGTCGGGAAGAAAAGGACGGACACTCTGCAGCGACACTTCATAGAACTCGGAAGAAGGCTGAAAAGCAGGACTTCCAGGGTGGTAATCTCTGGTTTGCTTCCAGTTCCTCGGGCTTGAGAAGGTAGGAACAGGGAGATAATGGACTTGAATGTGTGGCTGAGGAACTGGTGCAGAAAACAAGGATTCAAATTCTTGGATCCCTGGGGTATGTTTTGCGGTAAGGATAAATTATACAAGAGGGACCGGTTGCACCTTAATAGGTGGGGTACCAGAAGTCTGGCAGGCAGGTTTGCCACTGCAACTCAGGTGTGTTTAAACTACGTAGTGGGGGGGAGGGGACATACTGGAAATGTAAGAAGGAAGTTAAAGGGACGGTGAAAATAAGAGAGGTTAGGAAAGACAACAGAATCAACCGAGCAGAAAACTCAAGAAGGGTTCATACAGAATGGTCAGGTGAAATAGGGATTGATAAGAATGGTGAGGGGAGTAACAAATTAAAAATATTATATATAAATGCACGAAGCAAAAGAAATAAGGTGGATGAACATAGAACATTACAGCAGAGTACAGGCCCTTCGGCCCTCGATGTTGTGCCGACCTGTCATACCGATCTCAAGCCCATCTAACCTACACTATTCCATGTACATCCATATGCTTATCCAATGACGACTTAAATGTACCTAAAGTTGTCGAATCTACTACCGTTGCAGGCAAAGCGTTCCATTCCCTTACTACTCCCTGAGTAAAGAAACTACCTCTGACATCTGTCCTATATCTTTCACCCCTCAATTTAAAGCTATGCCCCCTCCTGCTCGCTGTCACCATCCTATCCACCCTATCTAACCCTCTGATTATTTTATATGTTTCAATTAAGTCACCTCTCAACCTTCTTCTCTCTAATGAAAACAGCCTCAAGTCCCTCAGCCTTTCCTCGTAAGTCCTTCCCTCCATACCAGGCAACATCCTAGTAATTCTCCTCTGCACCCTTTCCAAAGCTTCCACATCCTTCTTATAATGCGGTGACCAGAACTGTACACAATACTCCAAGTGCGGCCGCACCAGAGTTTTGTACAGCTTCACCATAACCTCTTGGTTCCGGAACTCGATCCCTCTATTAATAAAAGCTAAAACACTGTATGCCTTCTTAACAGCCCTGTCAACCTGGGTGGCAACTTTCAAGGATCTGTGTACATGGACACCGAGATCTCTCTGCTCATCTACACTGCTAAGAATCTTACCATTAGCCCAGTACTTTGCCTTCCGGTTACTCCTACCAAAGTGCATCACCTCACACTTGTCTGCATTAAACTCCATTTGCCACCTCTCAGCCCAGCTCTGCAGCTTATCTATGTCTCTCTACAACCTACAGCATCCTTCGTCTCTATCCACAACTCCACCGACCTTAGTGTCATCTGCAAATTTACTAACCCATCCTTCTACACACTCATCCAGGTCATTTATAGAAATGACAAACAGCAGTGGACCCAACACCGACCCTTGCCGTACACCACTAGTAACTGGTCTCCAGGATGAACATTTCCCATCAACTACCACCCTCTCTTCTTTCAGCAAGCCAATTTCCGATCCAAACTGCTATATCTCCCACAATTCCATTCCTCCGCATTTTGTACAATAACCTATTGTGGGGAACCTTATCAAACGCCTTGCTGAAATCCATATATACCACATCAACCGGTTTACTCTCATCTACCTGTTTGGTCACCTTCTCAAAGAATTCAATAAGGTTTGTGAGGCACAACCTTCCCTTCACAAAACCGTGCTATCCCTAATCAATTTATTCTTTTCTAGATGATTATAAATCCTATCCCTGATAACCTTTTCCAACACTTTACCAACAACTGAGGTAAGGCTCACTGGTCTATAATTACCAGGGTTGTCTCTTCAACAGGGCAACCACATTTGCTATCCTCCAGTCATCTGGCACTATTCCTGTAGACAATGACAAGTTAAAGATCAATGCCAAAGGCTTGGCAATCTCCTCCCTGGCTTCCCAGAGGATCCGAGGTTAAATCCCATCCGGCCCAGGGGACTTATCTATCTTCACCCTCTGAAGGATTTCTAATACCTCTTCCTTGTGAACCTCAATCCCACCTACTCGAGTAGCCTGTATCTCAGTATTCTCCTCAACAACATTGTTGTTTTCTAGAGTGAATACTGTTGAAAAATATTCATTTAGCGCTTCCCCTATCTCATCTGACTGCACAAACAACTTACCACTACTATCCTTGATTGTGCCTAATCTTACTTTCATCATTCTTTTATTCCTTAAATACCTATAGAAAGCCTTAGGGTTTACCCTGATCCTATCCGCCAACAACTTCTCATGTCTCCCCCTGGCTCTTCTGAGCTCTCTCGTTAGGTCTTTCCTGGCTACCTCGTAGCCCTCAAGTGCCCTAACTGAGCCTTCACATCTCATCCTAACATAAGCCTTCTTCTTCCTCTTGACCAGAGATTCCACCTCCTTCGTAAACCACGGCTCCCGCGCTCTACAGCTTCCTCCCTGCCTGGCAGGTACATACTTATCTAGGACACACAGGAGCTTTTCCTTGAATAAGCTCCACATTTCTAATGTGCCCATCCCCTGCAGTTTCCTTCCCCATCCTATGCTCCCTAAATCTTGCCTAATCTCATCGTAATTGCCTTTCCCCCAGCTATAACTCTTGTCCAGTGGTATACACCAATCCCTTTCCATCACTAAAGTAAACATAACAGAATTGTGATCGCTATCACCAAAGTGCTCACCTACTTCCAAATCTAACACCTGGCCAGGCTCATTACCCAGTACCAAATGTAATGTGGCTTCGCCCCTGTTTGGCCTATCTACATACTGTGTAAGGAAGCCCTCCTGCACACACTGGACAAAATCTGACCCATGTATAGTACTCGAACTATAGTGTTCCCAGTCAATATTTGGAAAGTTGAAGTCCCCCATGACAACTACCCTGTCTCTCTCTCTCTCTCTCCTATCGAGAATCATCTTTGCTATCCTTTCCTCTACATCTCGGAACTATTCGGAGGCCTATAGAAAACTCCCAACAGGGTGACCTCTCCTTTCCTGTTTCTAACTTCAGCCCATACTACCTCAGCTGACGAGTCCCCAAACATCCTGAGCTTGAGGCTCATTTGGAAATTGGCAGGTACGATGTTGTGGGGATAACTGAGACGTGGCTTCAAGTGGACAGGGCCTGGGAAATAAATATTCAAGGCTGTACATGCTATCGAAAGGACAGACTGATGGGCAGAGGGGGTGGGGTGGCCCTGTTGATGAGGAATGATATTCAGTCCCTTGCAAGGGGGGACATAGAATCAGGAGATGTAGAGTCAGTATGGATAGAGCTGAGGAATTCTAAGGGTAGAAGGACCATAATGGGAGTTATCTACAGGCCCCCAAACAGTAGTCCGGATGTAGGGTGTAAGTTGAATCAGCAGTTGAAATTGGCCTGAGGCAAAGGTATTACTACGGTTGTATTGGGGGATTTCAACATGCAGGTAGACTGGGAAAATCAGGATGGTACTGGACCCCAAGAAAGCGAGTTTGTGGAGTGCCTCAGAGATGGATTCATGGAAGAGCTGGTACTGGAGCCTACCAGGGAGAAGGCAATTCTGGATCTGGTGTTGTGCAATGAACCGGATTTGATCAGGGACCTCAAAGTAAATGAGCCATTAGGAGGTAGTGTCCATAATATGATAAGTCTTAATCTGCAATTTGAGAGGGAGAAGGGAGAATCGGAAGTGTCAGTATTGCAGTTGACCAAAGGGAACTGTGGAGCTATGAGGGAGGAGCTGGCCAAAGTTCAATGGTTCAACACACTATCAGGGATGGCAGTGGAACAACAATGGCAGGTATTTCTGGATATAATGCAGAAGGTGCAGGATCAGTTCATTCCAAAGAGGAAGAAAGATCCTAAGGGGAGGCAGGGGTGGCCGTGGCTGACGAGGGAAGTTAAGGACTCTATAAAGATAAAAGAGAAGAAGTATAACATAGCAAAGATGAGCGGGAAGCCGGAGGACTGGGAAAGTTTTAAAGAGCACAGAGGATAACTAAAAATGAAATACGTGGAGAAAAAATGAGATACGAAGGCACACTGGCCAAAAATATAAAGGAGGATAGTAACAGAGATAATGGGAACTGCAGATGCTGGAGAATTCCAAGATAAAATGTGAGGCTGGATGAACACAGCAGGCCAAGCAGCATCTCAGGAGCACAAAAGCTGACGTTTCGGGCCTAGACCCTTCATCAGAGAGCCTCTGGTCCCACATAGGAGATTAGTTAGCAAAATTAGGGCACATGGTATTGGGGGCAAAATACTGGCTTGGATTGAAAATTGGCTGGCTGACAGGAAGCAAAGAGTAGTGATAAACGGGTCCCTTTTGGAATGGCAGGCAGTGACCAGTGGCGTTCCGCAAGTTTCGGTGCTGGGACCGCAGCTATTTACAATATACATTAACGATATAGATGAAGGCATTAAAAGTAATATCAGCAAATTTGCTGATGACACAAAGCTGGGTGGCAGGGTGAAATGTGAGGAAGATGTTATGAGAATACAGGGTGACTTGGACAGGCTAAGTGAGTGGACAGATGCATGGCAGGTGCAGTTTAATGTGGATAAATGTGTGGTTATCCACTTTGGTGGCGAGAACAGGAAGGCAGATTACTGTCTAAATGGATAATAAAATGTGAGGCTGGATGAACACAGCAGGCCAAGCAGCATCTCAGGAGCACAAAAGCTGACGTTTCGGGCCTAGACCCTTCATCAGAGAGGGGGATGGGGAGAGGGAACTGGAATAAATAGGGAGAGAGGGGGAGGCGGACCGATGATGGAGAGTAAAGAAGATAGGTGGAGAGAGTATAGGTGGGGAGATAGGGAGGGGATAGGTCAGTCCAGGGAAGACGGACAGGTCAAGGAGGTGGGATGAGGTTAGTAGGTAGATGTGGTATACTGCATCCACTGTACCCGGTGTGGCATCCTCTACATTGGGGAAACCAAGCGGAGGCTTGGAGACCGCTTTGCAGAACACCTCCGCTCAGTTCGCAACAAACAACTGCACCTCCCAGTCGCAAACCATTTCCACTCCCCCTCCCATTCTTTAGATGACATGTCCATCATGGGCCTCCTGCAGTGCCACAATGATGCCACCCGAAGGTTGCAGGAACAGCAACTCATATTCCGCCTGGGAACCCTGCAGCCTAATGGTATCAATGTGGACTTCACCAGTTTCAAAATCTCCCCTTCCCCAACTGCATCCCTAAACCAGCCCAGTTCGTCCCCTCCCCCCACTGCACCACACAACCAGCCCAGCTCTTCCCCCTCACCCACTGCATCCCAAAACCAGTCCAACCTGTCTCTGCCTCCCTAACCGGTTCTTCCTCTCACCCATCCCTTCCTCCCACCCCAAGCCGCACCCCCATCTACCTACTAACCTCATCCCACCTCCTTGACCTGTCCGTCTTCCCTGGACTGACCTATCCCCTCCCTACCTCCCCACCTATACTCTCTCCACCTATCTTCTTTACTCTCCATCTTCGGTCCGCCTCCCCCTCTCTCCCTATTTATTCCAGTTCCCTCTCCCCATCCCTCTCTCTGATGAAGGGTCTTGGCCCGAAACGTCAGCTTTTGTGCTCCTGAGATGCTGCTTGGCCTGCTGTGTTCATCCAGCCTCACATTTTATTATCTTGGAATTCTCCAGCATCTGCAGTTCCCATTATCTCTGATACTGTCTAAATGGAGTCAGGTTAGGTAAAGGGGAAGTTCAATGAGATCTGGATGTTCTTGTACATCAGTCAATGAAAGCAAGCATGCAGGTACAGCAGGCAGTGAAGAAAGCTAATGGCATGCTGGCCTTCATAACAAGAGGAATTGAGTATAGGAGCAAAGAGGTCCTTCTGCAGCTGTACAGGGCCCTGGTGAGACCGCACCTGGAGTACTGTGTATAGTTTTGGTCTCCAAATTTGAGGAAGGACGTTCTGGCCATTCAGGGCGTGCAGCGTAGGTTCACGAGGTCAATTCCCAGAATGGCAGGACTATCATATGTTGAAAGATTGGAGCAACTGGGCTTGTATACACTTGAGTTTAGGAGGATGAGAGGGGATCTGATTGAGACGTATAATATTATTAAGAGATTGGACAATCTGGAGGCAGGAAGTATGTTCCCATTGATGGGGGAGTCCAGAACCAGAGGACACAGTTTAAAAATAAGGGGTAGGCCATTTAGAACAGAGTTGAGGAGAAACTTCTTCGCCCAGAGAGTGGTGGATATATGGAATGCTCTGCCCCAGAAGGCAGTGGAGGCCAACTCTCTGGATACTTTCAAGAAAGAAATAGATAGAGCTCTTAAAGATAGTGGAATCAAGGATTATGGGGATAAGGCAGGAACAGGATACTGATTGTGGATGTCAGCCATGATCATAATGAATGGTGGTGCTGGCTCACAGGGCCGAATGGCCTACTCCTGCACCTATTGTCTATTAACATTAGAATTGCTGTTACTATTAGTGTACATTTATAATTTTAGTATTTTAATATTTTAATAGTATATTAATTTTATTTTAATTTTAATAATTTTAGCTTAAGTTAGTAATTTTAATTAACATTTGGAGGGGTCTCATACATGTGTGAACACGATGAGTCATTAGGATGAATCCCATCCGCATATATCACCCAACAACTTGTTTCTCTTACACCAGTCTGACAAATGATATTTTAAAAAATATATAGTCATTCTTTTCAAGGATGACAAGCCCAGTCCCTTTGTTGGCTTTCACAAAAGAGATATCCAATTTCAGTGCAGGAAACAAACTTTTCAACAAAAGACTTGTTGTTTTTATTACATTCATTAGCTTGATTAATTACCATTTGCTGTTTTTGTGATGCTGATTGGAGTTACACCCCTCAGTTTAGAATTTGCTAGATTTGAGGCTTAGGTGAAAACACAGAAGAGAGATATCTGCGATGTTCATCTTTCGTTGTGTTTGTGCTCTGTATCCAGTATTTTTAGCTCCTGACAATTTTGGCAGCAGTGCAGTACTGTACTGAAATGGATTTCACTTGAACGAAAGTTATAATAAAGGAAATTGTCTGTTTGTTTTGCATTTGTGGCCTAACGATACAAAATACATTTCACGTCAGAGCTCAGTCAACCATATGGGCATGACCAGGTTCAAAGGGTCCTGGGAATTTTGAAAAATAATTAAAACCTGCAGAACACATTTTTTTTTAGTTTTAAAACTATCAATGATGAACAGCATTGATGCAAGGTAGGTTCACATCATTGAAGCATTTTCACACTTACACTGATACAATACGTCAATTGGTGATACGTTTGTAAAGTACATGCTATGTTCTGGAGTGGAGCAACTCCAATTGGAATTATTACAATTGAGAATGCAAGTCTTCTTTAAATGTTAAATCGATTCCTTTGTCATGCATGATTCTACGGTATCCAGATTTTTGAAATGGAATCAACTCATTTTTTGGTTTGTAAATCAAATAAAACAAATGGAGTCTGCCTGTTTAGATTTTTAATCTTCAATTTTATGCAGAAGCTCCAAGCAATTCTAAGGCAAGTTCTTTACCATTGTCTTTCCAATTCTCTCAATGCAGCAATGGCACTGATTCAGTTCCGTCATGAGGACCTTGCCTGACGTATTAGCCACCCTCCCACACAAAGTTCAAAGGGAATAATTCACTTCCCAGGTGGTATATAAATTTGAAACTTTGGTATCTCACATTATTTAATTTGAAAGGCAATGTGTATGTGGTAGCTTTAAACCATGTTTATTAAGTCTTGAACTGAAATTATGACAATGCAAATGCAATTTGTACCAGAATATGAAGCTACACAGCAAATTGAAAAGTGTCTTTAACCTCAACAGGATTACATGAGCATACTTTACATTATTGAATTGTATCTAGTAATTTTAAAATTATTTTTTTCGATATGTAGGGATTTAAGATTTTGTTTATAGCACTGCCTTTCCATGTATAGAAGACTGTTTATTGTGTCAGGAATTTTAGAAACAATTTACAAAGCATAAATTCTATAGTGAAATATTGACAATCCTGCTCTGTACATATGCATGACAATAAAGGCAGTGCTGCTTAATCAAAATGAAAATTTGATTGTAAACTTCCAATTTTTCAGTAAAACTAAATATCCAACTAAGACAGTTAAGGTGCCTCTTTTCTAAAAAAAAATGGTGATGAAAATGGTATGCAGTTTGCAGATGGACTATTTCTAGGAACAGTGGTGTCTTGGCAATACATACAGGCATTGCTTTGAATGAGAAGAATATTTATGATAGGCTTTCAAATAGCGAGGGATTCTTAATTGATATGTGTTCTGCCAGATGCCGTGGTACATCAGAGATATGCCATTTTTGTTGGTATTTAACTGTAATAAACATACAGCAGAGCCAGTACAGAAAACCAGCCCAGCTCGTCCCCGCCTCCCTAACCTGTTCTTTCTCTCACCTATCCCCTCCTCCCACCTCAAGCCGCACCTCCATTTCCCACCTACCAATCTCATCCTGCCTCCTTGACCTGTCCGTCCTCCTCGGACTGACCTATCCCCTCCCCACCTATACTCTCCTCTCCACCTATCTTCTCCTCTATCCATCTTCGGTCCGCCTCCCCCTCTCTCCCTATTTATTTCAGAACCCTCTCCCCAACCTCCTCTCTGATGAAGGGTCTAGGCCTGAAACGTCAGCTTTTGTGCTCCTGAGATGCTGCTTGGCCTGCTGTGATCATCCAGCTACATACTTTGTTATCACAGATAAAGAGGGATAACTTGGGGACCTGATCATACTGACAAGCGTGTGAATAAAAAACAAATCTTTAAATGCAATAATTTATTTTTCATATTTTCTCTATTCTTTCAACTCCAAGCCCTCCAAAGTTGTTCCAGTGAAACTTAGAAAGCTGCAAGAGAAAATAAAATGGATTCTGTTTTTTACATTTGTTATTTTATATTTTCTAAACCTGTTCAGAAATGCCGTTACACACTTCTGGGGCAGGTGGAACTTTAAACTAGGCTGCCTGACTCAGAGGTAGGGACACCACTGCTGTACCACAAGAGCCCTTATACTTTTATTGATGAACTGATATAATATTCTGTAGCTGTACAGTCAAATTATGAAGGGAGTATTTGACTGCCTGGTTTGGGTGTTAACTGCAGGGTTGGGAAGTGGAAGTCTGGACCATTTGGGATCTTGAACCATTTGGGAGGTGGGAAGCATGAGTTTCTTGGTGCAACACCTTAATTCCAATTGGGATAGGCTCGGCAGCCGGTTAGTGGCCATGGGCTGGGGATGAAGGCAGGACACCTGAAGTACAAACCTGATTTTAAACTGACCATGGCAGAAATGACTGTACATGCTGTATCATTCCTGTCAGTACAGAATTCAAGATCACAGAAAACCTCAGTTCCACAATGTACCAATAGAGCCACATGCCTGGAACTTGGTTGTCCCTTGGTTTTCATATGCAGACCTGAAGATCATTTTGGAGGCTATGAAGACCTGTTCTGGAACTGTTGCAGAAGGAGGCCTGCAGCCCATTCTGTGTATATAGGTGTGGACACCGCTATTACAGTTTGTAGTTGATGCCTGGTGATGAGAACTTAGGTTTAGTTTAGGAAAATGTCCAAAGATCTGATACACTGCAGCAAATAAATGTAACCTCAGTCCTCAGCAGAGGAGCGGGGACACATGCTGTTTCTGAACGTCAGAGGAGAGTGTGCACAACTAATTCATTGACATTGTCAATGGCTTAGAGCCATTGTTCTGCTGAGGACCAGTATTTACTCCCTTCTAATGAATTGGAGCAGCTGTCATTGACCAGAGAGGACTGCAGTGCCTTGTTTCACCCTCTTTTGTCCTTGTGGGAAAGTGGGCACATGGTACTTGAGAGAAGAAACAAATGGGTGGAAATATTCCATTTTCACATAATCACAACCATAGATGAAGAGCTGTGGAAATAACCAGAATGGCAGACCAGAAGGAAATTGGTGATGGCAAGGTGAACAGTTAAGGTGGAGTTGGTGATTTGAGAGGTTAATGTGCTCAGCAGAGAGATATGTGGCACTTTATCCTGTCTAACAACAAGCTGAGAACTGACTTACCTGAGAAAGCTCCAGTGCTGCACAGGCTGCTGCTCTCAAAGACTGGTGCCTCCAAAAGAGACCTTTTCCCTCACCATTACTGGCTCAGGAGGACCTGTACAACTTTGAAAATGTATTGTCTCACCTAACAAATGCAATTTCTATTCGTGCTGATGCACTCACCTTATTGTGTCCTTGCATGTATTTAGATAGGGTTGCACTGGTTGAGAAGCACAGTACTAATGTACAGAAGAAAGTGCCAATTGTGCTGGAACTTGTGGGCAGCTCCAGTGGATGAAGAAGGAAAAGAGGTTGTATCTATACCAGCAGGAGCTGAGTTCTTCTGAGGCTGAGGATGCTAACCTGTGCGGGACTTGATGGTGATAATCAACATCTTCATCTTCCTTTGCCCTTCAGAGAGAAAGTATCTGTCCAGCAAAGTAAAACGCAGAAATTGCCCATGTGATAATTTAGGGGCAGTAAACTCTAAACCTCTGAAATTTTCTTAAAGGTACCTCCAAGGCAATTATAACCTTCATCCATTCATTCATTCACTCAGTGGTGGACCCTCACAGATGAGGCTGTCTCTCTTCCAGTCTCAGGGTAAGTTATATTTGGCTGTACAGACCAATGCAGCTATCACAGGCTGTATTAAACTTGGGGCAGAAGATGATTGTGGGTAGCGGTGGGTGGGGTATTGGTGTTCTTTTTTCGCTGTTTTCGCCTGGCTTCTGCTTTTTCCTGACAGTAGGTCCCGAGGTATTCAGTGTCTTTCTGGTTGCTCCTCCTCCACTTTGGTCGACCTCGGACTGGTGATTCTCAGGTGTCTGTGGGAACACAGCATTTCATCAGTGCAGCCTTGAGGGTATCACTGAAGCACTTTCTCTGTCCCTCTGGGGCTCCCCAGCTATTTTGAAGCTGGGTGTAGGGCACCTGCTTGAGAAGTCTCTTGTCAGTCATGTAGATGATATGCTCAGCCCATCGTAGCTAATCAAGGGTGATCAGTGCCTCAAGGCTGGGATAATAGTCTAGTTGAGGATGCTGGTGTTGCTGCATCTTTCTTCCTGGTAGATTCGCAGGATCCTGTGGAGGCAGCATTGGTGGTACTTCTGTAGTGCCTTGAGATGTCTGCTGTAGACAATCTGTGTCTCAGAACCATATGCAAGGTGGGGTGGGGGGGCTGCTGGTGGGTGGGGAACTACCAGAGCTCTGTGTAAACTTGATCTTGGTGTTAGATCTGATGTTGTTGACCTCGAACATCCTTTTTTTTTCAGGCAGCTGAAGGCTGTGCTAGCACGCTGGAGGTGATGCTGATGCTGGATTTCTTCATCAATAGCTTCTTTGGCTGGGTGATACTCCCTTGGTATTGAAATTGGTTAACATTCTCTATGGCCTGACCATGGATCTTGATAATCAGGGGTTCACTCCACAATGCCAAGCCATGTTGGTGGAAGACCTTCATCTTGTGGTTGTTTGGGGTGAGACGAATGCTGTGCTGTGCCTTTGTAAAGCTGCTGACAATGGTCTGGAGTATATCCTCTAAGATTACACAAATCTAAGCATCAAGTACTGCAGCTTAATGACACTGGTTGGGTGACTTTAGTTTTGACTTGAAGGTGACAGAGGTTGAATAATTTCCTGCAGATTTTGTAAGTAAGCTTCACTCCAGTGAGGAAGTTGTTGGTGGTGGGGTGAAGCATTACAGTGAAGTAGATCAAGAACAGTGTTGGGGCAACGATACAGCCCTGTTTGACATCGGTCCGAATGGGGAATAGGTTGGTGGCGGAGCCATTTACAATTATTGCAGGCATTGGAACTGCAGCATCAGAATTCTGATGGTCTACTTTATGGATAAAGGAGTCAGGGCAGAAAACAAGAAAACAGAGATGTATAGATAGAAGTTCTTGTTGACATATTGTGTTCTTTTTGAACATTGAAAGAGTGGAAGCCCTCCCTGTTGATGAAATTGTTCACTCTGACTTTTGGGTGGAAGTAGTGATGCCCTACCACTGAAACAATCCAGAAATGATTGTGAAACCTACTTCCCTCTGTGTCAGTGAGGCAATCCCTGTTTGGAACTGGTCCAGCTTTCTCAAATGAGGCATCAGTAACCTGTGAGATCCCATGTTTACAGTAATTGATAAGGTCTTATCAAGGTCCTTAGCTGATCATTGGAAGGAGCCAGAAGTGAAGAGGTTATAGGCCTAAGTGATTTTGAAGGTTGCAGGCAGGATATGGCATTGAGTCCTGTGACGTCTAAAGTCTTCAGAAATGTTGGAACAAGTGTTATAATTGTCTGATCATTGATTCTCCATCTTCTCTGGCCTTGATTCTTGGTCATCCTGTATTTGGGGGTGAATTCTTTGCTGAAGGCAAGGTCTTCATATCTTGCCAGCCTCTTGTTCCTTTCTCCTCTCCTAGAAATATAGAAATTAGGTACAGAGGTAGGCCATCCAGCCCTTCAGGCCTATTCTGCTACTCAGTATAATCATGGCTGATCATCCTACTCAGTACCCTGTTCACACTTTGACCCTGTACTCTTTGATCCCTTTAGCCCTAAAAGATTTATCTATCCCCATGAAAGCGTTCAATATTTCAGCCTCAACCACTTTCTGTGGTAGAAAATTCTGCAGGCTCAACACTCTCTGGGTGGAAAAACATCTTCTTTTTCCCTGTTGCTATATTCCTCCCTGGTTATGTTCTGCACATTTGCCCCCAAAATAAGAGCAATGTCCCACTCCCGTAGCTGTATCTGCTCCCAGGACGAGGCATTCCACTCCCGCAGCCACATCTGCTCCCAGGATGAGGCATTCCACTCCTCAGATTTCAGATGTCCTCGTTTTTCAAGGACCGCAACTTTCCTCACCCTCCCTCCCTCCCTCCCCCCGTAGTGGTCAAGATCGCCCCTCAACCGTGTCTCCTGCATTTCCCACAACTCATCCCTCACACCTCATCCCTGCAATAACAATCAAAAAAGAATCCCCCTCATCCTCACGTACCACTCCACCAACCTGTGGATCCAACGCATCATCCTCCGTCACTTCCGTCATCTGCAATCTGACCCCTGCTTTACGGAGGGATCACTCTCTCCATAACTCCCTTGTCCGCTCCACACTCCCCTCCAGCCCCACCACACCCGGCACTTTTCCCTGCAACTGCAGGAAGTTCTACACCAGTCCCCACACCTCCTCCCTCACCCCCATCCCAGGCCCTAAGAAGACTTTCCACATCAAGCAGATGTTCACCTGCACATCTGCTAATGTGGTGTACTGCATCTGCTGTACCCATTGTGGCCTCCTCTATATCACGGAATCTTGGGGACCGCTTTGTGGAACACCTACGCTCGGTTTGCACTAAACAACTGCACCTCCCAGTTGTGAACCATTTCAACTACCCCTCCTCGGAAATATGTCCATCCTGGGCCTCCTGCAGTGCCACAAAGATGCCACCTGAAGATTGCAGGAACAGCATCTCATATTGGGAACCCTGCAGCCCAATGGTATCAATGTGGATTTCACAAGCTTCAAAATCTCCCCTCCCCCTACTGCATCCCAAACCGGCCCAGCTTGTCCCTGTCTCCCTAACCTGTTCTTCCTCTCACCTACCTCCTCCTCCTACCTCAAGCCGTGCCCCCATTTCCTACCTACTAATCTCACCACCCACCAATCCCCCCAACCTGTCTGTCCTCCGTGGACTGACCTATCTCCTCCTTACCTCCCCACCTACACTCACCTTTACAGGCTCCTTCCCCACCTCTTTGACTTGTCCGTCTCCTCTCCACCTATTTTCTCCTCTATCCATCTTCGATATGCTTCGCTCTCTCTCCATATTTATTTCAGAACCCTCTTCCCCTCCCCCATTTCTGATGAAGGGTCATCAGCCTTCCTGCTCCTATGATGCTGCTTGGCCTGCTGTGTTCATCCAGCTCTACACCTTGTTACCTCAATGTCCGTGTTACATGCTCCTGTCTCCATCTGCTTAGATAATCCACTCCCCCATTGTTTCTGGAAGATTTGCACTGTGCTGTTAGCCTCCGTGATGCAAAGAGAGTAATGACTTCTTGATAGCCTAAGTGCTTCGGTTTGTTCTTCTTGCTCTTTGCTTCGGGCTGATGGCAACTGTTTCCCAATGGCTGATGCAGTTCAGATTCACCCTTTTATGCGATCCAGGCCGGACCAGTTAAACTTGCTATTGAAAATTTATGGTCTGACAGATCTTGTGATTTCCAGATATTATTTTGTTCTTTTATTTTATTTCTCTGGGAATCTGTTCCCTGCTGTGTGGGATAACAAGTTCACCAATTCCATTCATCTGGGATTCACCAATGAAACCTTTGCATTCCTGAGAAAATCATAACATTCTCTTCAGCGCACTCTTAATGAGTTCTTTATAGCCATTTTACTAGTCATCTTTATGGACTGGACAGCATTGCAGGATTGCTGTCTTCCCACTTTGAACAAAATGGCTGGTGTCATGAAATCAGCATGTAGCTTGAGCCAGAATTTTGGACACCTCAAACCCGCCTCTTCCCTCTCCAGTGCAAATTCACATTGGACCTAGGGTTAATGACATCACAAAAAGAAAATATATTGACCTGCAACTGCCGCCACAGTTGTGAATAGTGTGCTGGAGCATGGGTGTATTAACAGAAACTCAGCAGGCCTAGCAGCATCTGGAAAGAGAAACACAGTTAATGTTTTGAGTCGAATAAATCTCTGATATTTTCATTTCAGCCTATCAGGTTTTTCACTTCTCTGGGCTTGAAAAATTAACATTTACTGTCTTTCTTTCACCAGGGATGTTGCCAGACCTTTGAGTTTCTCCACAGTGTTTTGTTTCTATTTCAGATCTTCAGCATCTGCAGGAGTTTGCTTTTACATGGGTGTAATTTGCATTTGTGAGTATATCATAGTGGAGTACTAGAAGCAGTTTGAAAGAATTGTAGGAATGGAAGGAGCACTTCTTGCAGCATATACTCTCCCAATCAACAGATTGAATCTGTCAACTTTGCCCAGTAAAGAAGTGCTTGAGGAGGCTCAGGTTTATTAAGTAAGTGACAGCAACTAATGTCTGAAACTGCAACACCATTTTTACTTTATGAGAACTTCTCTGTTGAGAGTTCCCTTGAGCAATAGAACATTTCTGCTATGTCAGACACTACAGAGTGATGTAATTAGTAGAAACTGTGTAGGTGGAAGCAGTGAGTTTGGCAACCTGAACAGATCTGGGAGGAAATGATGATCTTTTCCATTATAAATTTGATGATTGTTATGAATTTATGTTATCACTAAGATGACATGTGCCTGTGTTTTTGTTTTGTGATAAAACAGTAGCGAAGGCTTAAAAATACTTGAGCATTGAAACATTGCTAATAATTTCCTTGTAAAGTCAGGATAACAAAATGATTTGTCATTTTTATTTTGAATGTCATCATTAGATGCACATGTCTCTCTTATTGTAGACTCTTTGAAGTAGTATTGGCAATATATAAAATATAGCTACATTTTCATTTTTACTATTTTATTACGTTCTAAATCACAAGCAGCTGCTGCAAAAGCACGTTACTTTTTAAAATAAACAATTAATTTTATTTGTACTTCTTTTAGGCTATAGAAATTTCAACTATGTACATTTGTTTCCAGCCTTAATTAATATTTAAGATATTTGGAATATTTTGTTTGTTTTAGGTAAGTCTTCATGTTGGGTCTTTCTGCTGCAACTTTGTTTGACAACCAGATCTTTCTAATTTGTAATTTTAGGTATTCTGTCATCTGTGTTTATGTATAGCTGGCTGTTTCCTATCTCTAAGCTAGCAAGCATCTAATCAGTTCGAAAGGAAATCACATGCCTATTTTCCTATATTGCACAATGCAATAAAATGTTTAGGTCAGGATGTGCCTATTTAGTTGCCAATAAAGTTAACAATTTTCTTCCTTTGTTTGTGAGTGCTTCTTGCACCAACAACTATTCAACTTTGCCAAATATAGTACGTCATGCAGCAAAGATTACGGTAGGCCAAGAAAATTATATTGCAAAGAGGTTGTTTGATAACCCAAATAGTTTGAAGATTAATTTGATCTGAGTAAATATACTTTCTTAAGTATTCACTTGTTTCATGTAGACATTACTGTTTGGGCCTACACTTGTTATCCATCCCTAATCACCTTTGAGAATGTTATGGGGGATTGCATTCTTGAACTGCTGCAGTCCATTTAGTTTAGGTACCCCACAATGTTACGAGGGAGGGAGTTCCAGCAGTTTGAACCAGTGACACTGTAGAAGTGAAAATATATTTTCAAGCCTGATGATGACTGGATTGGAGGGGAGTATTGATATTGCCCTTTTCATCCAAAGTGGTAGTGGTCATGGTTTTGGCAGGTTCTTCATTGAATTCCTGCAGTACATCTTATAAATGGTATGCATGGTTATTACTGAACATTAGTGGAAGAAGGAGTGAATGTTTGAGGATGTGGTGTCAATCAAAGGGACTGTTTTGTGTCTTGATTTGATGGTGTCAAGTTTCTTGAGTGTTCTCAGAAATGCATTTACTCAGACAAGTGGGGAATATTCCATCACAGCCCTAATTTGTGCCTTGTAAATGGTGAACAGGTTTTGGGGAGTTAGGAGGTGAGTTACTTGGTGCTTCCTAGCCTCTGACCTGCTCTTGCAGCCACAAGATTCATGTGGTGAATCTAGTTCAGTCTATGATCAGTGGTAACCCCAAAATGTTGGTAGTGGGGAATTCAGCAATGGTGGTGCCTTTGAATGCTGGCTTCTCTCATGCTGGAGATGATCATTGCCTGGAATTTCTGTTGCATGAATATTTCTTGCCACTTCTTAGCCGAAGCCCAGATATTGTCCAGGTCTTGCTGCATTTGGGTATGGACTGCCTCAGTAATTGTGGAGTCACGAATGGCTGTTGGTTTTAATGCTTTTGTGTCATGGTATATTAAACCTAATTTATTTTCTTTTACAATTTTCAGCAACACATTCAACACAGGAGAATCCATTTTGAAGGCTTTCAATGATTTTGCCCTTTTACAAAATAAATGGTCTTTGCATTGTAAAGTGACCTTCTAGTTGATGTCTGTCATTGCTTTGCTGTTGCTATGATTGACACACCTTCAGTTTTGCAGCAAACTCTTGTTTAATTTTGCTTTATGATTAACTGACTAGTAATAAACTGAAAACTGTTACACCGGTATAGTTTATGTATGATAATTACCCTGGTGTAGAACCCCTATAAAGATGAATGCCTCGTTCACTAACCTAATTTTCTATCCCAATTAGGTTTTTAATATTAGAAATAAATTGGTTGGCTGCCATCTCTTTCATGTTGAAAGTGTAAGCCTGGTTCATTTGCGATCTTGTCAGTTTCATATTTTTAACCTTTGCACATTTAAAGGGTTTGTTTTGCATTGGTTTTAGTTTGACTGTTGTCAGTGGTATGAGGTAACTTCCTAATATCACAAGCGTTGGTTTGTAGTGACCCAGAATATGTGACAGGTACTACTGAATAATAACTATGTAATTAAATGGAAAAAGCAGTGAGTCAATAATGCAGTAAAAAGTTGGGCTTCACTGGAATTTATGTTTGATGACTAAATTCAACAAAATAAGTGACAAAAATGTCATTGTTGGCTTCAGTGACAACATTGACATCTATCTATGTTTTTAGTAAATATTGAGCCAGATTTTTCCAAGGATTGAATTTTCCAAATAGGTAGGATGGGTAGGATGTTGGGTGGCCACTGTTAATGTTCTAGGTAATTAGAATGTCGAACTGTGCAGAGTGCTTGTTGGTGAATGGGTAGAATGCCAGATGGGTAGGGATAGGATGCCATTTGGGAAGTGATTAGAGTGCCAGGGGAGGATGCCAGATGAGAAGGGGTTGAAGTACTAGGTGAGTAGGTGCCAGCTGGGTAGACAGTTGGGTAGGTTGCCAGGGTGCACAGAGATAAGGTAGATGATACAGTGTACATTCCCTCAGGTTGGATGGGTGCGTGGGAAAAATTAGATTCAGTGGGAAGGATTGGTGTTGGATTTGAGGGTTTGGGTCTGGTGGTGACATGGGGTCAGGTTGGGTCTAGCAGTAGAATAGGGTTGTTGGATACAGAGGGGTTTTGGAAGGGGTACAGCGGGGTGTTTTTTATGTATTTGAGTTAAATATGGGATCAATTGATTAATTAGTCAGGGCATTGACTATTAAATATATCATCTAACTTTTCCTAAGTAACTATTTTACTCAATTTCATTGGAACTCTCCAATGTCTTAGATTTAAATGAATACTCTCCAAGGGCCTAGGCATTGTGCAGTTTATCAGCAGAAAATTCAATTCTCCAGAAAATTCCTTTGTAATATGTTACAATGGGGATTCTACAGGGTCACCATGCGCTTCCCCCATCTCCTCCAAGCTGGAATAATGACTGTCTGACCATCAGAAAATCTGGGCTGTTGTATACAGTAATCACTTAGTGACCACAAACAGTAGTATGATTTTGTGTAATATCTGACATGTCATTTAATATATTTTTGTGATGGAAATCTGGATCTTAATGCTGTTCTTTGACAGCATTTGTTATAATTAACTTGCAAGCCTTCTGCTGGTGGTAGTACTTCCTTCGAGTTTGGCCACCATTTTGTCTGTCATTCAATCAGGAGGAAAACTTTAATTTACTATTTTATTTTAGTTTTGTGTTTATTGTAGTGGATATTTTCAGTTTGTGTCACTATGTTTTTACTTTTCTGAGACTTCCCTTGTTGTCACCTCTCCTGTGTCACTTAAGTTTGCATTTAATGGGGCCGGATTATGCCTCCTTACATTGTGTCGTTCAATAACATACTTGACTAATCCTGTCCATAATGTTGTAAATAATCATCAGGTTTAAAAAATAGGCTAAATAGACTGAAACCATAAGAAATGATTGATCATTAATTATTTTAGCTTTTGTTTTGAAAGAAAGTAGGTCCTTCGGGGCAGAGATTTCCCTTTTAGCTTTGAAAAGTATTTCTTCAAGGGCTGTTAATTAATTAATTTTGGTTTGTGTATTTACATAGACTCATTGCATAATGCTTCACAGATACATTCTTAGTTTTCCAAATGTCCGTTAATTGCTAATCTAGCTGGGTCATTTCACTACCCTATTGTTCAATTGTCTTGGAAGTCAAGCCTACAGAAATTGTTGTTCTCCTGTTATAATTCTAAGATCTGTTGCTAAAGAAATCATTTTTAAAATGCTTTATTTCTTCCAAAATTTCTCAAAAGAGACAATATAAACATGTGCCAACGGTTAGAATTGGGTACATAACTAAAAAGAATGAGAATCAAGCATAGATGTCATTCGCAAGAGATAAAACAATTACTTATAAGCATGTACATTGTTCTGTAAAGCACTGATTTTTTAATCTCACATGTTGTAGATGTACTAATCTTGACTTTACTACCGGACAGGGCAGATCCCAGACTGAAATCAAGCCTGATAGATTTCTTTTAACAAGGTAAACTTGCACTCAAACAATAGCACACAATGCTTCAGAACTGGTTTTAACCATATAGCAGAACTTTTTTTACACAAAAGAAGATTATAAAATAAAATAAACCAAGCTATCTACATATAGCACAATTTAAAAGATTTGAAAATGGAATAAGAATTTCGATCTATTCTTTACAAACACCAGAGGGAATTTGTTTTCTGAATCACATCTACAGATTTGACTTACCTGTTTTTTCAATTCCCAGTCTTGAGAATTTGATAACCTCTTCCTTGAGTATTCACACAGCTGATCTTAGACTTTGATAACACAGTTTGGAGCTGGAGGAACACAACAGGCCAGACAGTGTCAGAGCAGCAGGAAAGTTGATGTCAGAGATAATGGGAACTGCAGATGTCGGAGAATCCAAGATAACAAAGTGTGAAGCTGGATGAACACAGCAGGCCAAGCAGCATCTCAGGAGGAAGTTGATGGGTTGTCATTTCAGAAAAAGGGTCTGACCGAAAGGCCAACTTTCTTGCTCCTCTGATGCTGCCTGGCCTGCTGTGTTCCTCCAGATCCACGCTGTGTTATCTCTGACTCCAGCATTTGCAGTGCTTACTACGTCTGACCTTAAACTTTCACTACTTTGACTAATTCCTTTGTAGTTCTAACTAATACTCTTGTCTGAAAATGTCACACTAAACCCCTACATGGAGGAAACCAATTTCTACCCTCTTCTAAACTAATTTTTTACTCCGGGAGAACTTACATGCACCTTCAACCAGAATGTTTGCAATCTGAAACTAAAAGCTTTCCAAGCATTTGATGCCCTAAATAAAAAAAAAATCAAATCCTTCTAACTGAAAATGGACTAATGCTCTTCAATGCTTATTCTGTTTGTTTGTAAAACTGTCCAAATGCAAAAGGAAACTCTGATTAACACTCCAGGAACCACGTCTGTCTCAACTGGTTTCAAAAGCCACAGCTCTAGAAATACTGTTGGTTCATCATTAAACCCCCACCGCCACACAGACCAAAACCAACATGGTGCTAGCTTAACATCCAAACTCTAAAACAATTGATACTACATTTATATAAAGCATTCAGCTTGCACAGTAGTAAACACTAATTTTCTCAGTAGTGGAAACACAGTAGAGATAAGAGAGACTAATTTGGCAAGTAGTGGATTTTCTGTCAGAGATAATGGAAACTGCAGATGCTGGTGAATCCAAGATAACAAAGTGTGAAGCTGGATGAACACAGCAGGCCAAGCAGCATCTCAGGAGCACAAAAGCTGACGTTTCAGGCCTAGACCCCTCTCTCTGATGAAGGGTCTAGGCCCGAAACGTCAGCTTTTGTGCACCTGAGATGCTGCATGGCCTGCTGTGTTCATCCAGCTTCACACTTTGTTATCGTGGATTTTCTGTCCTTTGTATTATTTAAGTCATCAAGTGTAAGTCACTTAATGTTCATTTTTAGAACATATTTAGAGGTTCACGTTTTCTAAGTCCTTCCTTACACTTGGCAATAAAGGCCAACATTTTCCTCTCCTCGTTGTTCGCTACACCGGCATGTTAGTTTTCAATGACTTATGAACAAAACCATCCAAATCTGTTTGAATTTCAACATTTCCCAATCTCTTATCATTTTAACAAATATTCTGCATCTTTGTTCTCCCTACGAAAGTGGATAATCTCATTATCCAAATTATATTCCATCTGCAAGGTTCTTGCTCACTCAACCTGATCAAAATCCTTAAAGCCTGTTTGCATTATCCTCACAACACATCAACCCACCTAATTTTGTGTCCTCTGCAAACTTGAAAATGGGTATTTGGGCTCCACATTCACATTTTTTGATGTAGATTGTGAACAATTGGGGCCCGAGCTCTGGTACTGATGGCACTCCACTAGTCACAGCTTGCCAACCTAATAATGACCCACTTATTTCAGTTTCCATTAACTGATCCCTTAATCCATTGCCAGTATATTGCACCAATCCACTGTGCTGTAATTTTGTTTCCCAAGCTCCTATGTGAGACCTTCTTGAAACCCTTCTGAAAATCCAAATACATGACAACTCCTTTACTTGCTTTATTCATTCATGGAATGAGGGTGCCACTAGCTAGTCAGCATTTATTGCCCATCCCTAATTGCTCAGAGGGCAGTTAAGAGGCAACCACATTGCTGTGAGTCTGGATTCACATTTAGGCCAGACCAGGTGAGGATGACAGATTTCCTTCCCTGAAAGAGATTAGTGAACCAGATGGGTTTTTTCTGACAATCCACCATCTGCCATTATCTGGGTCTCTGGATTAAACAGACCAGTGATAATACCACTACGCCATTGCTTCTAACATTTTTGTGAAATATGACTTCCCCTTTGTTAAATCCATGTTGACTCTATCTAATTAGATAATTATTTTCAAAGTGCCTAGTTATCCTTTACATTAAACTCTAGTATTTCAGTACTACTGATATAAGATCTGTCATTCCCTGATTTATCTTAAAAAACAGGGTTATATTTTCAATCTTCTAATTCTGCAGACAACATTTCAGAATTGATAGAATTTTGAAAGACATTCACCAATGTATCTTTAGCCTTCTGTTTCAAAATTCAGGAATATAAGATCATTGTGTATCAGATATTTGTCAACTTCCCATTCAAATAATTTCTCTATTGCTAAGTTTTGACCAATAATTTATTTCAGCTCCTCACTCTCGCTAGCCTCTCGGATCACTGTCACTTCTGGGGTATGTTTTATTTCTTCTCCTTGAAGACTGACATAAAGTAATTATTTAGCTTCTGCACAATTTTCCATTTTAAAGTTTCTTACCTCCACCTGCAAAAGATTTGCGTTTTTGTATGATAATCTGTTCATCCTTCCATATTTGTAGAAGTGTTTGTAGTCCATTTCATGTTCCTTGCTAATTTGCATTCATGTTCTTGTCTCCTTTTTGTTGTCAGTTTCTTGGTCTTGTTTTGCTGCATTCTAAAATACATCCAATCCTCAGGCAGGCTGTTACTTTTTGGAAGGCCTCCCCCTTTGATCTGATTCAAACTTTAGCTTCTTTTGTTACCCATCGTCATGTCACTTTTCCTGTTGACTTTTGTGCCTTAAAGTAATCTATTTTAGAACTTAGAATCCTGACAGTGTGGAAACAGGCTCTTCAGTCCAACAAGTCCACACCAACCCTCAGAGCATCCTACCCTGATCCAGCCCCCTATAACTCCACCTAATCTGCACAACCCTGAATACTATGAGCAATTTAGCATGACCAATCCACCCAGGCTGCACATTTTAGGACTGTGAAAGGAAATTGAAGCACCCAGAGGAAACCCACACAGGTTTGTTGTAAACTATGTAATAATCTTCTAAATCCTAGCCATTGCCTACCTTCTATCATTCCTTTTAATTTACATTTCCAATTTAGCACAGCAAACTTACACATCACCCCTTTACAGTTTCCTTTGCTTTGTTAACTAAAACCTTAATTTCTGATTTGAAATATATTGTCCATAATATATTGATGGGAATCTCTACCATATTATGGTCATTTTCTCTAAAGTTTCTTTTAAGCAAGACAGTTAATTAGCCTTGTCTCATTGTACAATGCTAAATCTATAATATGTTTTTCCAAGTTGTTCTAGCATACCATCATGTACACATTCTAGTAATTCATCGTCCACATCATCAGTGCTGGATGGATTTACTCTGTCTATATGTAGATCAAAGATATCTATGATTACTGCAATAACCGTTTCATGTGCACCTCTAATTTCCTGATTTATACAATGCCTTACATTTCCTCCTCTATTTGCTGGCCCAAAGACTATGTCTACTAATGACTGCTGTCTCTGGCTGTTTCTTAGTTTCACCCAAGTAGATTCTATGCCTTGTTCTTCCAATCTCTCACTAATATGAAATAAGGCTCGATAATGTTCCATATGGTAGGCTCATTCAGAAAGTAAGGAAGCATGGGATTCAGGGTAATTTGGCTGTCTGGATACAAAACTGGCTGTCCAATAGAAGACAGTAGATGGAAAGTATACAGCCTGGAACTTGGTGACCAGTGGTGCTGCAGGGATCAGTTCAGGGACCTCTGCTCTTTGTGATCTTTATAAATGACTTTGAAGAAGTGGAAGGGAGGATTAGTAAGTTTGCTGATGACCCGAAGCTTGGTGGAGTTGTGGACAGTGTAAAGGACTGTTGTAGTTTTCAACGGGACATTGACAGGATGCAGAGCTGGGCAAAGAAGTGGCAAATGGAATTCAACCCAGAAAAGTGTGAATTGCTTCATTTTGTAAGGTTGAATTTGAATGCAGAATACAGGGTTAACAGTAGGATTCTCGGCAGTGTGGAGGAACAGAGGGACCTCGGGGTTCACGTCCATAGTTCCCTCAAAATTGTGACCCAAGTTGATAGGGTTGTAAAGAAGGCAAATGGTGTGTTGGCTTTCATTGACAGGGGAATTGACTTTAAGAGCCATGAGGTTATGCTGCAGCTCTATAAAACTCTGGCTAGACCACACTTGTAATATTGTGAGATAACAAGGTGTGGAGCTGGATGAACGCAGCAGGCCAAGCAGCATCTTAGGAGCAGGAAAGCTCTGGTCACCTCATTGCAGGAAGAATGTTGAAACTTCAGAGTGGGTGCAGCGGAGATTTACTAGGATGCTGCCTGGAATGGGGGGCAGGTCTTATGAGGAAAGTTGAGGGAGCTAGGGCTTTTTTCATTGAGCGAAGAAGGATGAGAGGTGACTTGATGGAGATGTACAAGATGATGACAGGCTAAGATAGAGTGGATAGACAGAGACTTTTTCCAAGGACAGCACGAGGCTCAGTGGTTAGCACTGCAGCCTCACAGCACCAGGGACTCGGGTTCAATTCCAACCTCGGGTGACTGTCTGTGTGTAGTTTGCTCATTCTCCCTGTGTCTGCCTGGGTTTCCTCTGGGTGCTCCGGTTTCCTCCCACAGTCCAAAGATGTGCAGGCTAGGTGGATTGGCCATGTTAAATTGCCCGTAGTGTCCAGGGATGTATGCGTTATAGGGGGATGGGTCTGGGTGGGATGCTCCAAGGGGCGGTGTGGACTTATTGGGCCAAAGGGCCTGTTTCCACACTGTAGGGAATCTAATCTAATCCAAAAATGACTATTACAAGGGAGCATAATTTTATGGTGATTGGAGGAAGGTACAGGGGAGATGTCAGAGGTAGGTTCTTCTCTCAGAGCGTGATGGGTGTGTGGAATGTGCTGCCAGCAGTTGTCGTGGAGTCACATACTTTAGAGACTTTTAAACGGCTCTTAGATAGGCACATGGAGGATAGTAAAATGTAGGGTATGCAGGGTAGATTGATCTTAGTAGGATAACAGTCGGCACAACATTGTGGGCCAAAGGGCCTGTATTGGGCTGTACTGTTCTGTGTTCTACATTCTAATGTATTGATCCCATCCTTATGAGCATTACTACACTTCATATTTCTTTTCTCCTGTCCTTCCTAAAAATCCTTAAATATTCAATTCCCAATTTTGGTCCCTCTGCAGCTACATCTCATATTGGCAATTATACTGTTTACATTTATTCCAACCATGCCATCACTTCAGTTGCTTTTTCAGTATGCTGTGTGCATTCAGAATGCATGCTCCACTCCATGCTAAGAGAGTCTGCTGCTTCTTGTATTAATATGTCGTTACTCAAGGAAATGCATAACGTTGTTAAACTAGAGTCCGACTATCCTTAAACAAGGCCCCAGTTCTCAGCTGGGCCACTGTTTTACTAAAATGAGCAATTATAGCATATTCTGGGGACCGTAGTGGGGATGATTCTCACTGAAGAACATTAACGTTTATGCAGAATGATTAGTGGGTGGCATTGTGAAGCACTATACCATGGATAAACGGACTTTCCAATGGGATGTGGTCTTGGCCATCTAACAATCAAATATAACTTTTCTTGTTTGGTTTGGTCCTGCACTACATGTTGGGGTCTTTATAGACTGGTCACGGAGAAGGCAAAGTTGAGGACTGTCTTCAGTATTGGACTTCTATGTAACACTATTTAGTATACATTAATGCTAAACACTGTGATACATGGTAATCATAGATATACCACACTCCAATTTATGTCTAGACTAGAAATGACTAACCTATCTTCTTCATGTGTTTTCTGTGTTTCTTCAAGAGAGTAGAGATTTCTAGTCTGTTTTGTCTAGGATTCTTCCAGAATTATTTAACTCTGCCCTCTTTGTAGTATTTGTATTCAGTGATGTACAGCTCCATTACATCAGCGCAAAGTTGTTTCAGAGCCCTAATCCCCTTGCACGACAATATCTAGTAGGCAAAGCAAGTTCTAAAAATAAAATCTCCTGCACGCAGCAGTTTCAGAGAGATTATCATCTGAGAGTATTGAGAGTATCATATACCCATGAACGCGGGGTTCCTTGAGGGGGAGCCATCAAATAAAGTCCAGAACCACTGAATTAAACCATTCCATTAGCAATAAGCTGTATAATCTCAGCAATTTTATGAATTGCTTACTAAGGTCGTGAAGTGTAATCCAAATGACTAAATTTACAAAATATTTACTCTTCCTGCAGTAGTGAAATTGAATCTGTGGATTCTGGTGCTGATGGACTCTTCATGTCTTAATCCCAAAGTATTAAGATGACAGGATCTAGCTCCAATAAGCTGTCATATTGAAATGGTTCGTGACTGGGAGGTGCAGTTGTTTGTTGCAAACTGATTGTAGGTGTTCCACAAAGTGGTCCCCAAGACTCCACTTGGCTTCCCCGATGTAGAGGAGGCCATATCGGAAACAGCGGATACAGTATACCACTTTAGCAGATGTGCAGGTGAACACCTGTTTTATGTGGAAGGCCTTCTTGGGGCCTGGGGTGTAATGGGATGGTGTAGGGGCAGGTGTAGCACTTCCTGCGGTTGCAGGGAAAAGTGCTGGGTGTGGTGGGGCTGGTGGGGAGTGTGGAGCGGACAAGGGAGTCATGGAGAGAGTGGTCCCTCCGGAAAGCAAATACAGGTTGGGAGGGAAACATGTCTTTGGCAGTGGGATCAGATTGCAGATGGCAGAAGTGTCAGAGGATGATGCGTTGGATTTGGAGGTTGGTGGGGTGGTATGTAAGGATGAGGGGGATCCTGTTTTGGTTGTTATCGCGGGGAATGGGTGTGAGGGCTGAATGCAGGAGATGTGGTCGAGGGCGTTTTCGACCATTGTCGGGGGGGATGTTGCGTTCCTTGAAAAACAAGGACATCTGGGATCTCCGGGAGTGGAAGACCTTCCACATCAAGTGGATGTTTACCTGCACATCTGCTAATGTGGTATGCTGTATCCGCTGTTCTCGATGTGGCCTCCTCTACATTGGGGAAACGAAGCGGAGGCTTGGGGACCACTTTGTGGAACACCTACGCTTGGTCTGCAACAAACAACTGCACCTCCTAGTCGCGAACCATTTCAACTCCCCCTCCCACTCCTCAGATGACATGTCCATCCTGGGCTTCCTGCAATGCCACAACGATGCCACCCAGGGGTTCCAGGAACAGCATCTCATATTTCATTTGGGAACCCCGCAGCCCAATGGTATCAATGTGGACTTCACAACCTTTAAAATCTCCCCTCCTCCTACTGCATCCCAAAACCCGCCCAGCTTGTCCCTACCTCCCTAACCTGTCCTTCCTCCCACTTATCCCCTCCTCCCACCTCAAGCCCCATCCCCATCTCCTACCTACCAGCCTCAGCTCGCCCCCTTGACCTGTCCATCCTCACTGGACTGGCCTATCCCCCCCCTAACTCCACACCTATACTCACCTTTACTGGGTCCACCCCTGCCTGTTTGACCTGCCTGTTTCCTCTCCACCTATCTTCTTCTTTATCCGTCTTCTATCTGCCTCCCCCTCTTCCTGTGTTTATTTCAGAATCCCCTTCTCCTCCCCCGTTTCTGAAGAAGGGTCTAGACCTGAAAGGTCAGCTTTCCTGCCCCTCTGATGCTGCTTGGCCTGCAGTGTTCATCCAGCTCTATAGCTCTTGTTATTCTCAGATTCTCCAGCATCTGCAGTTCCTACTATCTTTGAAACAATGGTTTAATGCTTGCCATTTTGCATCAGTTGAAGAGAAACATGTTTATTTGGTTTACTTAATGCCTGCGATGATTGAAACTTATTTGTTTAGATCAGTTGTGTCCAGATTGATCATGTCATTAATGTTCAGGCTTATGTTTTGCACTTATTTGCTATTGTTTTGTAACTTTACAACTTAGATTTTTACTGCTAAAGACTGTTAAAGACTGACCAGGGGACCAACCCTAATTCAATGAAGAGCACAGGAGAGCAATCAGGAGCAGCAGCAGGTATATCGGGAAATAAGTTTTCACCCTGGGGATGCTACCATAAAGCATAAGCTGCAAGTGGCAGACAAAGCTAAGCGATCCCACAACCAGTGGATTAGACTTAAGCTCTGCAGTCCTGCCACATCCAATCATGATTGGCAGTGGACAATTAACAACTCATTGGTGGAGCAGGGTCCGCGAATATCTACATCCTCAATGATGGAAGAACACGACACCACTGCAAAAAGATAAGGCTTAAGCATTTCTAACAATCTTTAGCCAGCAGTGTCAAGTGGATTATCCATCTTGGCCTCCTCCAATGGACCCCAGCAACACTGTCTTCAGTGATGCACTCCACAAAATATTAAGAAATGGTTGGAAGCACTGTTTACTGCAAAGGCTATCGACCATGACAACATTTGCTTCAAAACATGCTGCACCCCTAGCCAAACTGTTCCAGTACAGTCACAACACAGGCATTGATCCAGAAGGTAAAAATTATCCAGTTTCTTGGATACACATGTGGATAATTGTCCAGGTATGTCCCGTACACAAAGTTGGGCAAATTCAACCCGGCCAATTACTGGCTCATCAGGTTACTCTCAACCAATAGAAAAGTGGTGGAATGTGTCATCAACAGTGCTATTAAGCAGCATATGCTCAACATAACTCGCTCACTGATGCCATCCCCTGCCCCAGTTGAGGCTCTGACAGAGCCATTCAGCACCTGACCTCACTATAGCTTTGGTTCACCCATTGACAAAAGAGCTGAATTCCAGAGGTGAGGTGAGAGTGACAGCCCTTGATATCAATGCTGCATTTGACTGAGTGTGGCACCAAGGAGTCCAAGTAAAACTCTCCACTGGTTGTAGTTATATCTGACACAATGGTTGTGGGTTTTGGAGGTCAATGATCTCAAAACCAGGATATCTCTGTGGGAGTTGTTCAGAGTAACTGACAAGTGTTAAGTGACACTAATGCTGCACAAATGCCAGGCATTGACCGTCTCCAATAAGAAATAATCCAGCCACTGCCCCATGACATTCAGTGGTGCTAACATCACTGAATCCCCCAATATTAACATCCTGGGGTTTACCATTGACCAGAAACTCAACTGGCTTGCCACATAAATACAATGGCTACAAGAGCATGTGAAAGACTAGGAATACTGTGGCGGGTAACTCAGCATCCCCAAATCATGTCCACCGTCTATATGGCACAAGTAAGGAATATGATGGAATGCTCCCTTCTTGCCCGATGGGTGCAGCTTCAACAACATGCAAGAAGATTGACACCGTCCAGGACAAGGCAGCCCCCTTGATTGGCACCAAATCCACAAGTGTTCAGTCCCTCCATCTCAGACACTCAGTATGCAGTATCTACAAGATGCACTGCAGAAATTCACCAAAGATCTTGAGACATCATCTTCCAAGCTCATCACCACTTCTGTCTAGAAGGACAAAGGCAGCAGATGCTTTGGAAAACCACAAACTGCAAGTTTCCATCCAAGACACTCACCATCCTGACTTGGAAATATTGTTGATCCTTCACTCTCACTGGGTCAAAATCCTAGAATTCCCTCCCAAAAGGCATTGCGAGTATACCAAAAGCACATGGACTGCAGCAGTTCAAGAAGGCAACTCATCCCCACTACCTCAAAGACAATTAAAGATGGGCAATAAATACCAGTTTTCAAGTGATGCCTACATTCTATGAGTGAATAAAAGTAATCATTTTTAACTTGCCTGAGATTTTTTATGATGTAACAGAAAAAGTAAATGAGGGTATTGTGTTTGTGGTATGTGGACCTCAAAAAAGCTTAAAAATATTAATTCACTAAGTTAGAACTCATGATATGAAGGGAATGGAATCAAAATTGACTGAGTGACAGAAAACAGGGTTGGTTGACATGGTGAATGGTCGGTTTTTGAATTGGAGAAATGTACAGAGAGAGAATATTCCTCAGAAGTGAGTATTTGGATCCATGATTTTCCTGATATGTGTTAAAGACCTAAACCTTGATGTACAGGGAGAATTTCAAAATTACAGATGACACAAACCCAGAAATATAGTGAACTGTAAGGAGGACAAAGATGGACTTTAGATGGATCTAGACAGCTTGATGGAATGGGTAGACACATGGCACGTAAAAATTGAAATACTGCATCTTTATAGAACAAATGAATGTAGGATAGTGTGAAACAAAGGGTACAATTCTAAAGGACTTGCAAGAACAGAAGGACACCAAGGATGAATGTGCAAATGTCATTGGAGCATGTTCAGAAAGTAGTTCATATAGCAAATGGGATCAGTCACTTTACAAGTATGGGCAGAGAATGCAAATGCAGTGATGATTCTGAACAAAACACTGGTTTAGCTGAACTTGAATATTGTATCCAGTTTTGAGTGCGCACAGTTTAGGAATAATTTGAAAGCATTGACGCAAATATAAATAAGATTCAAGAATAGTTTCAAGCAAGAGGACTGTCAGTTATATGGATATATCGGAGAGGCTGGGGCTCTTCTACTTGGAGAAGTCAAGGTTTAGAGGATATTCAGTAGAGGTATTCAAAATCATGAGGGTTCTTGGTGGAATAGATAGGGAGAAATTGTTCCTGTTAATACATGGATCAAGATCCAGAGGGCACTTATTTAATGTCAATGACTTTTTTTAAAAAAGGCAATATAGAACAGAACACAGAACACAGAACAGTACAGCACAGAACAGGCCCTTCAGCCCACAATGTTGTGCCGACCATTGATCCTCATATATGCACCCTCAAATTTCTGTGACCATATACATGTCCAGCAGTCTCTTAAATGACCCCAATGACCTTGCTTCCACAACTGCTGCTGGCAACGCATTCCATGCTCTCACAACTCTCTGCGTAAAGAACCTGCCTCTGACATCCCCTCTATACTTTCCACCAACCAGCTTAAAACTATGACCCCTCGTGCTAGCCATTTCTGCCCTGGGAAATAGTCTCTGGCTATCAACTCTATCTATGCCTCTCATTATCTTGTATACCTCAATTAGGTCCCCTCTCCTCCTCCTTTTCTCCAATGAAAAGAGACCGAGCTCAGTCAACCTCTCTTCATAAGATAAGCCCTCCAGTCCAGGCAGCATCCTGGTAAACCTCCTCTGAACCCTCTCCAAAGCATCCACATCTTTCCTAGAATAGGGCACCCAGAACTGGACACAGTATTCCAAGTGCGGTCTAACCAAAGTTTTATAGAGCTGCAACAAGATCTCACAACTCTTAAACTCAATCCCCCTGTTAATGAAAGCCAAAACACCATATGCTTTCTTAACAACCCTGTCCACTTGGGTGGCCATTTTAAGGGATCTATGTATCTGCACACCAAGATCCCTCTGTTCCTCCACGCTGCCAAGAATCCTATCCTTAATCCTGTACTCAGCTTTCAAATTCGACCTTCCAAAATGCATCACCTCGCATTTATCCAGGTTGAACTCCATCTGCCACCTCTCAGCCCATCTCTGCATCCTGTCAATGTCCCGCTGCAGCCCACAACAGCCCTCTACACTGTCAACGACACCTCCGACCTTTGTGTCGTCTGCAAACTTGCTGACCCATCCTTCAATTCCCTCGTCCAAGTCATTAATAAAAATTACAAACAGTAGAGGCCCAAGGACAGAGCCCTGTGGAACTCCACTCACCACTGACTTCCAGGCAGAATATTTTCCTTCTACTACCACTCGCTGTCTTCTGTTGGCCAGCCAATTCTGTATCCAAGCAGCTAAGTTCCCCTGTATCCCATTCCTCCTGACCTTCTGAATGAGCCTACCATGGGGAACCTTATCAAATGCCTTGCTGAAGTCCATATACACCACATCCACAGCTCGACCCTCATCAACTTTTCTAGTCACCTCCTCAAAAAACTCGATAAGGTTTGTAAGGCATGACCTACCCCTCACAAAGCCGTGTTGACTGTATTTGATCAAGCCATGCTCTTCCAGATGGTCATAAATCTTATCCCTCAGAATCCTTTCTAACACCTTGCAAACGACAGACGTGAGACTTACCGGTCTATAATTGCCGGGGATTTCCCTATTTCCTTTCTTGAAGAGAGGAATTACATTTGCCTCTCTCCAGTCCTCAGGTACGACTCCAGTGGAGAGCGAGGATGCAAAGATCTTCGCAAGTGGCGAAGCAATTGCATTTCTCGCTTCCCAAAGCAGCCGAGGACAAATCTGATCCGGGCCTGGCGACTTGTCAATCTTAATGTTTGACAAAATTTTCAGCACATCAGCTTCGTCTATCTCTATCCATTCCAGCATGCACACCTGCTCTTCAAAGGTTTCATTCCCTACAAAGTTCGTTTCTTTCGTAAAGACAGAAGCAAAAAACTCATTTAGGGCTTCCCCTACCTCCTCAGGCTCCACACACAAATTCCCTATGCTATCCCTGATCAGCCCTACTCTTTCTTTGATCATTCTCTTATTCCTCACGTAAGTGTAAAATGCCTTTGTGTTTTCCCGGATTCCTTCTGCCAAGCCTTTCTCGTGCCCCCTCCTGGCTCTCCTCAGACCATTTTTGAGCTCCTTCCTTGCCTGCATGTAATCCTCTCTAGCTGAACTTGACCCTAGCTTCCTCCACCTTATGTAAGCTACCTTCTTCCTTTTCACTAGAAGCTCCACCGCTCTCGTCATCCAAGGTTCCTTAATCTTACCCCTTCTGGCCTGTCTCAGAGGGACATATTTACTCATCACTCGCAACAACTGTTCCTTAAACCGTCTCCACATGTCTATAGATAATAAAATGTGAGGCTGGACGAACACAGCAGGCCAAGCAGCATCTCAGGAGCACAAAAGCTGACGCCTCGGGCCTAGACCCCCCCATCAGAGAGCCCCATCACATGTCTATAGTTCCCTTACCATGGAACAACTGCTCCCAGTCCATGCTTCCTAACTCATGTCTATTCACATCATAGTTTCCTCTTCCCCAATTAAATATCCTCCCATTTTGCCTAATCCTCTCCTTCTCCATAGCTATGTAGAATGTGAGGCAGTTATGGCCACTATCCCCAAAATGCTCTCCCACCACAAGATCTGATACCTGCCCCGGCTCGTTTCCGAGCACCAAGTCTAGAATGGCCTCTCCCCTCGTCGGCCTGTCAACGTACTGCGTTAGGAAACCCTCCTGAACACACCTTACAAAAACAGCTCCATTCAAATCTTCTGCTCGAAGGAGGTTCCAATCAATATTAGGAAAGTTAAAGTCACCCATTACAACAACCCTACTGCGTGCACACTTTTCCAAAATCTGTCGACCTATGCTTCCTTCAATCTCCCTGCTGCTATTGGGGGGCCTGTAGTAAACCCCTAACGAGGTGACTACGCCCTTGCTGTTCCTAATTTCCACCCATACTGACTCAGTAGGCAGATCTTCCTCCACAAAGGAAGCTTCTGTAGCTGGGAAAATAGGGAAAATCTTTTACTGAAACATGTGATTTGGATCCCGAATCCATTGCCTGAGAGGGTGGTGGAAACAGATTTTCATAATGACTATCAACAGAGAAGTAGGTAATTTAACAGAATGGAAAAACTTCTGAGCTATGGGACAAAGTGTGTGAATGTAACTAGGCAATTTGCTGTTGTAAAGAACAGCATGGCCACAACGCAACGGCTTATCTTTTTACAGTTATTATTCTATGATTCTGTTTCTCTTTCCTGAGACCACTGATTTACTTTTTTGTTTTGAAAAATGTTTCAATTACAAATAAGTTGGCAGAATTAGGACTTTGAATCACAAGAATACAGATTAATGAACATTTCTCTGATTATTCTGGCAATTGTATGGTCTGCAACTATCGGTCAGGTAATCTTTTCTGTTCCTGTTTCTTTGGTGTCCACTGTTTATGCAACCATTGTAAGATAAATCTGGAACTGGGTCTCGCTCTGTGGAGCAGGAATGTAGAATTTCCAGGAGAATTCTCCATACAGTTCAGCTGGTCACTAATCATACCATGTTCAAAGTCCCTTCACCCTCTATTGCCACCTTATTTGCTGTGCAAGCATTTAAAATTTTCATCCTACATATGTTACAGAGAAATCATCTGCCCTGTTGGTGACCAAGATCAAACAGCTGTAGTTCTTTCTCCTTAGCGTAGTTGAAAGTCATTGGAAGATCTTATAGCGTATTGGGGAGATATAGTGACATTTAATCATGGGATTACATTTTCTGCACATTGATTTGTCATTGAGTAGGGAATCTAGGCCCACAAATATGACAGTTGAAAATGTTGACATGGCATGTCAAATGGAGATCTGCATCAATTCAGTCTGGATTTCAAATTAACATTACTTTTAGAACTATGCTACTATTTCATTTATTGTAAATTGATTATTGTTGGCATTCATTAAAATGTACACACATTGGAAAATAGTTTCTCATTAAAAGAAAACTAATACAGTACTCTTTTACCTGATTGCTACAGAGGGTTATGGACACTATTAGAGAAGTGGGTGATTCTGAGCATTTGCCAATCTAGTTGGACGAGGTGTATAATAACAAGTGAGATGGCATGGTGGCTCAGTGGTTAGCATTGCTGCCTCATCGCCAGGGATCTGGGCTCAATTCCACTCTTCGATGTCTGTCTGTGTGGAGTTTGCACATTCTCCCTGTGTTTGCTTGGGTTTCATCCAGCTGCTCCAGTTTCCTCCTGTGGTCCAAAGATGTGTGGGTTAGGTGGATTGGTCATGCTAAATAGTCCATTGTGTCCAGGAGTGTGTAAATTAGGTGGGTTATAGGGGAAAGGGTTTGAGTGGGATGCTCTGAGGGTCAGTGTGGACTTTTTGGGCCAAAGGACCTGTTTCCACACCGAAGGGATTCTATATGATAATCACATACTGAGAAAACAAAATAAGCAGCATACCATTTCAAATTTTCTTGATTCTGAAGCATAATGCTGTATTAAGGCGATGTTTGTTTGTCAATGAGCTCAATCATTGTAAATTATTCACTGATGATATGATCAATAAAACAGTATTGATACATAATTGAAAAAAACGCATTTGAATTTTAATCCCAGGCATGGATGGATTAGTTCAGGATATTGTTACTTGTGAGCTGCAGGTTCAATTCTTTTGCATAAGTTGGGGTTCAAAATTTGAGTGCCCTTGAACTTCCTTTCAATTTTTACTTCGTCTATTTTCCATTTTGAATAAACATACTGAGTTACCTGGGCTGCATCCTTTTGTTCACAAAAATATTGATTTACATTCATTAACAGACTCCTTAGTCTAATATAAGTTTTTGCTTAAGCATTTCCTTCATTTTACATGAAGACAAAGATTTATTGAGTTACTTGGAAATTTATTGCTCATCTTGGTGTTGTATTTTTCTTCAGTATCTTTAGTCAAGTGACCCTCTGTTAGAAGTTCTGCTGATTTTTCTCCAGCTGTTTCAGTTTACGTTTCATGTTATCAGCCTATGCAGTTTTTTGATTTATTTTAAATTTCGAGAAAACTCAACATGACAACATGACAGAATCAGCTCATTGCTTGCTTTGAATGACCTCCATTTTGCTTACAACTAGACTGAAGCTCCAGGCATGATCAATAAGCATTAGTTGTATTCACCTGACATTCACAAACATTGGCATCCAGCATCTGCCAGCTCTTCATGACCACCAAGGTACGACTGAGGTACACTGACAATGTGCTCCACAGCGCAGACTTCCATTGCAGGGCACACCTGCAAGTAGTATTGAAAGGCTGCAGCAGGGACAACTTACATTCATGGATAGGCACACAGCTCTCAAGACCGATGAGGCTGCATTTCAGGGCTCCTTGATTGCTTTCTTAGAGTTCACTCACTTAACACCTACTTCCACACTCACAGCATCTAAATCTTGCCTTGTTGTGCCAATTAATATGGTCACTGAACCAGGCAGCCTGCCTTGCTCATCAGCAGTCTTCTGTCCAAGGGGCTCACTTTTGGCAGTACAACAATGTGCTATTCCAGTTTCACATGTGTACCTTTACCAGCGGCATATGTGACAAATACATTGCATTTTCAGCAAACAAGCAGCCATTTCTCAAAGCCTTAGGGGATTAGTTACCCCCAAAGACCACGAAGCTCATTGTCAGTCAGTGGCTCCCAGCATAGCAAGTCAAGGGTAGCCTGTCATGTCAGTCCAGGGTGTGGTTTCTGGTCAGGGAGTCTGTACTTCTGTAACTCTGGGAGTGGGTGACATTAGTCCTGTGGCTCCACAATGGGTATCCAGGCGATAAGACTAACACAGCTGAGGAAATTTACAGTTGCAAGCCAGGGGCCTGGCACTTTTTGTCCAAAGCTGTCTGGTCAGGTTGATCAATAAGGTGGGCCAAAGTCAGTCTGTCAGGTTTTCCACATGAGCTAAGGGGACAGGAGGTTGAGGGGGTGCATACCAGGAAAGCCGTTGCCACAGGAATGAGACTTGGCAAGCTGGTCATCTGGACTACAGACTGCAAGCTCTCGGAAGGGTGGATTACAATTGTGATAGTGGACAATGTTATCAGGAAATTGAGAATACAGTAAAACATGTTTGGGAGGGGGCACTGTGGGACTAGCCATTGTCCACGGTTAGGGGCACCCTTCAAGGGTGGGCAATGTATGACCACACCTGGTTTGGTCACCAACAGATCCCAGGGCTTGGTTGGGGAGATTGGTAGGCCTATGTAGATGAGTTTTGTGTGGTCCTGGGGAGGTGGGAAGCTAAGGCCGAGGAGAACTTATTTCCTCCTTCCATTATGGTGGATATCAAAAGTGCACAATGGGGAAGAAAACAGCTGTGAGATAAGTGACTCAGCCATGTTCTGGAGGAGGCTGCAGCGCCACAGATGATAAGGCTGTGAAAGAGAACATTGCACACAGGCCCATGCATTGTATGATGATATAGTGTTGTCAGTCTATGGGCAACAATGGATTTACAACCATTCCTTATTCCTTATTCCTTTCCTTCCCACAGCAAGTAGCCCTGGGTTTCTCAGCTGAGCATGGAAGACTACTCAAAGATTGTTTGGGTGACTTGGGGGTGTTATTGTCCAGACAGGCCAGACATGCAGAGTGTCTACTTGCCACAGGCGTTCACCCTCCAAGGATCAAAGGGAGGCAGGCAACAGATTTGACGCTCCCACTTACTACTAAACTCAACACCTCTGGATTTGAACTGATGCTAGGCCCAGCCCATAACACTCCTCTGCCAGCCTGACCCCACTCCTCCAGTACCAATATCCTCTTCCTCACTCCAGTTTGACAGGCTCCAGGCTAGACAAACCCTCCCACCTGTCAGACTTGACATCTTTTCCTGCTGCCAGACCTGACAGCAATACTCCTTTCGACTAAACAAACATACTATGTCAGCCACCTGACCTTTGGTGTGTCCTGAGGGGACAAGTTCTAGGGGCTTGCCAGTGGTTCCTGTAATAGCTGGCTACCTCCTGGCCTATCTCCTTGTGAGGAATTGACACCTGGACTGCATGTCTTGTTCCTCATCTACTTGTTGCCCTGCCTTCAGTCTTGGGGACCAGTGGGTGGGGTGACAGTATGCAGGTGTATGTACCTCTCCAGCAGAGTGCTTGTGAGTGTTTGACCTGCCTGTCCATGGCAGCTTCTGACCTATCCATGGAGGTAGCCAGACGATCACTTTTTTGTTGCTAAACAATAAGGGCTACTGCGTCCCCTTCCTGTCTGCCCCTCCTGTTCCTTTCCTGTGCATGCTGCTCAAGTCCCTGATTGCTGAAATTACAAGGTCTCCCCCTGCCTGGGGAAGAGCAGCAGGTACCTGGCCTCCAGCAGCCCTCTGAGTGACCTGGAGTATTTCTTCCTTTACCAGCTGCACAACCGTCAGTGTGATGCTCACCAGATTGCCACACCCACTTAAGTCTAATGTACCCAAGAGGTGTCAGTAACTGAGTTTATGGAGGTCCAGTAAGCAACCTTGCTGATGCTTCCTCTGAGGCATTGTACTTCTGTCATGAGAGATCCCTGAAGTTGGCTTCTGGGGGCAGCCAGATATTTCTCTGCAGAGCACTGAGATATTGGCTGTGCTTGCAAGTCACAAGAGAGGTGTTACAGCCAGTGGCTAGAATTGGTGTGCAAAGAATGAAATTGACAGCAGAGTTAATGCGAGAGTTACAACAGAATGAAGTGTGATCTTACTCAGTTGTCAGGACATGGATCCTTTCCATACGTGTGTATATAGTCCCAGACTTCTCATGCCGGGGCCAGGATTCTGTCCTTGTAGAGGCTGAGGAAATGAAAGGGGGCAACTTTTACACCAAATGGTCATGTGTGCAATGAGTTTCCAGAGAAAATGGTGGATGTGGGTACAGTCACCATGTTTAAAAGACATTTGGATAAGTGCATGAATAAGAAATCTTTGGAACAATATGGGCCAAGTGCAGGCAGGTGGGACTACTTTAGTTTGGGATTATGGCCAACGTGGATTGCTTGGACTGAAGAACCTGTTTCCATGCTATATGACTCTATAGTGACTGAATAACTTTTATTTTACTGCTACCCAATATCTGAGAAACAGTTCCTAATTGATCTCATGTGATGGTAATCGCTTTTGGTGAAATGTGTTAATGTAATCAATGTGGTAAATGCTCCTATAACCTACTGCTCTTGCCATAATAGATCAGGTAGCTTCTAACTCTTAGAGTTACTTCAAAATGGAAAATATTGCTTTAAATTGATGGATTAAACCGAGACATGTTTCCTAATATTTTTATTTTTCATAAACCAGCAATCTCACTTTTTGTCTTTTAGCTTGTCAGAAATCTAAATGTACAGACAAATCAGATTTCCCTAGGAACAGTTGCAGGTACAGATCATTGCAGTTTGTTTTTATCTTTGAGTGTCAATGATATTTTTGTGTAATAAGGTGCCAAATCTATTTTTACTAAGCACAGACATCATTATGTCAAATATTTTCTTTTCAAGCACCTATTGTGAACAAACAAAATAGCATACCTTAAATTAAGTACCAGTTGTGGAAAAATTAGTTTTGTTGTTTTTCTGATATTTATAATTTATAAGATTATACATAATATCTACAATCACATGATTGTCAAATCACCTTGTGTTCCCAATTTCTACATTTGTCCTTTGCACCCTTTTGGACTTAATATGGAGTTCAACAATTTTAGGACTTTGAGCACCTTCTCCAATGTCGTTCCTTCAAAGCCATAGCTTGTCATCATATGGGCTGCGACCGCAAACAATCCATCGTCCCCATTAGAAGCTATTCATTCTCTCATGCTGACCTTTTCTCTGTCCTTTGTCTGTCCAACTGTTTTTCTCTTTTTTTGGGCTCTGTTTAAATAATTCTCCATTTAAATAATATTCAGTTCCTCTATTCTCCCTGTTTGAATGCCAAACCTCTCAATTTTCCATAGCATAGTCCATCTGCTAAGTTTTTCCCCCCTCACTTGACCTGTCTTTGTCCTCCCTAGATTATTTATGTCATATAAGGCCTTCATCACTTGCCTTCCCACCTATTTTTGAGATGCAAACTTGGCTACATAGTAGTATATTCACTTTCCATCATCTAAGTTATGAATATATATTGTAAATGATTGTGGTCTGAGCACTAATCCTTGGAACACTTCGTTAGTTACAGGTTGCCATCTTAACAATATCCAACTTTGACTTTTATTATTTGGGCAATCCCCTGTCCTTGCAAATGTACTATCCCAACAACATGGGCTTGGCAGGATCACTATTATACTTTATCAGCTTTCTTTTAAGAAATAAGAGAAGATAAACACTGGAGAATAAAGACCTTACCTTTACTTCAAACACTAGAAAGATTCAATAATCCCACTTAATAATCAGCTTCTTCCTGAGCAACTCATGTTCAGCCAGGTCTGTAATATCACTCTGCTGCTGGTCTCACTGCAGGTAGACCCCTCGATCCATCTTTCCCAATTGCCATTTGTTCTGGAGAAATTATCTCTGACAGTAAACTGTTTTTCACTTCCGCTTTTCACCACATTCCCTCTAGAAATAAATTTCCGGTTCTCTCACTTGACAGTCTAAACAAATCCCTTTCTTTTGTGGATCTATTCAGTCACTTCTTAGATGGAGTAATTAGCACCCATTTACAAAAAGGAATTCAGTGGCTTGAATGCTAACTACTATTTATCATGCAGCTTCCTCTTTCAATTAGGCTATATATTAACTTACTCAAATGTTATTTTCTGAATGTGACTTTAACCCTTACATTGAACATAAAAAGTATATAGCAGTTAAATTCCCACTTGAATCACATTTCCAGTTTATCTTTGTCTCACCATTGTCTCACTCAGCTAATGGCTCCTTCATGTTGGCCGTGTATTTTATATTACTTTTTTTTTCACTGTTACCACCAGGTCTGTTATCAAAGAATTTGCAGTTTTATTCTCAGCATTATTTCAACAACCTTAAATGAACTTCACTTGGTCATCAAAGCACAGGCAGAACGAGAAATCAGAGCTGCTGATGTCGTTTAATAGTTCATACATGATCAGAAGTATGGGACGTAATTTTCTCAGACTCAATGATGTGGGCAATAGTGAGAAAAATGGGAAAAAATTGTTGCAAATGAAATTCTTCTAGCCATCAATCATATTTCTTAGTTAAGTAAGAGAAATATAAGCAATAATATTTTCAAATGCATTGGATTATCCTTCTGAATTGATTATCCCTTTATAGCGCCTCTGAGATCTCTTCCACTTCTTTCTGCATGCTGGCTATTCCTTTTCCTATTTCCACTGACAAAATGCCTTTGTGCCACTTCTTCCTTTTCTTCTCAAAATACTCCCACCACCCTTTCCATTCTGCAAAAAGTATGACCCCTTAGCTGATTACAGACTTAGTTGATCATTTGCAGATTGCTCCCAGAACCTTGGCTGTCCAAACACCAGATCATCTCATATTGCCAGTTTGGTTGTTGATAGTTTCCATGATCCCTCCCTCTTTCAATACATCATGTTTCAGTTCACCCTGCTCATTGCTTGCCTGCCTGCTCTTTTCCCCACACTTATGATCTCCTTACATCTATTTAGGAATGAAATCAGCTTTGCTTCAGGTTACTTGTTGTTATCACTCTGATGACTCTCCCCACCGCCCCCCCCCCCCCCCCCCCCCGCCCGACCCCAGCAACAAACAGAATTGATGTTGCATTCATCTCCCATTGAGCATTTTTCCCTGTCTCCTCTCCCTCCAACAATACTGAGAACTTGCGAACTTGCTTACCCAATTGAACATTTTCTAATATTTGGGCTAATTCCCCCAATTTGTTTCCCTACCTCCTCCCTTTTTGTTGAATCATCATGTAGAATTCCTGACAGAATATAGGAAATCATCTCTGCTACACTCTCCACCTTTCGCTTCGCTCCTCTCATACCATTCTCTTCACCCTCCTTTCTTCCCTTTCTCCTCCCTATCCCTTTGCATCCATCAACAGCAGTCTGTCTCCTTGTCTTCCCTGTACCTTCCATTTCCTGTTTCTCTTGCCCTCTCAACTACTGTCCATTTCTCTTCTTGCTCCTCTTTCTTCTTCCCCTTTGTTTTTCCCAGTGACCGGTTCCTTAAACTGTCTTCAGCAGGCCTTTGACATAAAGGTATTGATATGTGTATCATACTAAGTTGCTGTCGATCCATTTGCCCCCTTAAAAATGATTAAATTTTGTGCGATTATATGAATAAATAATATTTGCTAATTTTCTTATTATTTATATCTCAGTCATAAGAAGATTAAAAAAATATTGCATATAGCACTATTATTTTCAGGCAGTTTCCTTGGTTGACACATTTCCTGATTCAATTATTGTTGCATGTGTGGTCAAAATACATTGTATTTTCAGGTCACTTCACTGTTTCATCATTAATACTTAACATAGCTGTTAAATGCCCTGGAGAAAAAGGTGGTAAAGAAGAGGTAGTGGGAAAACCAAAACATATACATTGAATTTTTAATGGCAGATGTCACACCTGCCTTGTGCTCCCTCTGAGAGAATGTTACATGGGAATTTGAAAATTGATTAAATGCTGTTTAAACTTTAAAGCCAAATTGGAGAGAATTGTGGAATGTTTATAAAACATTGTATACCTAGTGGTTTTGCTGAGATGGTCTTGTGTTTCATACCACTGCAAATTGAAAAGATGTTTGAAGATTTGAGATGTTTTAAAGAAACGCCGTCATAATGGATTTTACTTTTTGTTTTCAGTATGATGATTACTTGTAAACATAGCAAGGAAAAAAGATAGTTCTTACAATGGGCAAATCTGATGTTCTGATCCAAAGTATGACGAAGTGTTTTAAAAATGCCATAATCATTCTGTGGAGAAGAAGAATGGTGAAATAATAAATAAATTACTTCAGCTCCTAAGTGGGAGCTGGAGGAGGCCGAGTTTTCCTTTAAGCCAACCTTGATAAATATTGTTCAAAGTATCCAAGTGTTTTGGTAATCCACTGTGATTTGCAAATTTTTTTGTATGACATTGTCTTGCTTCAAAGGGATGGAGTAAATTGGCAAGAAAAGTCTGAAGTTTCTTGCCAACAGTATCGAACTTGTTGCCATAAATTTTGTGCTTTGTTTTTCTTATTGGCGACATTTACATGAAAAATGTGCAATGGTTTGCAGTGCTAAACTAAGCTTGATCAAGTGCTACTAGTTTGTATCTTATCTTGACTGTAATGTCCATGACTGAAATACAATGTTATCTAAAACACTCTTAAACAAAAGAGCAGTTCTTATATAATGGTGGGAGAAACATTACTGATTGGATCCAGGGACTGAATCTTCTCATTTTTGGCTGTGTCATTTTCATCAAGTTTTATGGAGGGTTTCTCTTAAGGCCTAGCAGTTCTTCTCACATTATTGTCCCAGAATAACTCATTAACTACGTTCCATTTTCATAGTTGGAAGTACATGCCACAACTGTATAACACAAGATTTCCCAGAATGCTGGTGCTAAAATCATCTTTGACCCTGAAATGCAAACAATCAATTGTTGGCAGTCAGCAGTTACTCTACACTGTCAATGTGGTGGCACAGAACCGCAAACCAACATTGCTCATGGTATGTAGGCAACATGGCTTACACTTGCACATACAACTGCACGTTTTTTACTTGTCCTTAAAAAAATCAGGCCATACAACTTAGATAACAAAGTGTGGAACTGGATGAACACAGCAGGCCAAGCAGCATCTTTTGTGCTGCTAAGATGCTGCTTGGCCTGCTGTATTCATTCAGCTCCACAATTTGTTGTCACGGATTCTCCAGCATCTGCAGTTCCCATTATCTCTGAGGCCATACGACTTAGTTGTCCTTAGCCACGTTTTCTCTCGTAACTCTCAAAATCACTGTTCTTCTTTTTCCCTGTGCACTACAGCTTATCATCTTATCATTGTTCAATGTGGGCCCGTCACACACAGGAAAGACTTCAGTCAGTTCAAAACATTCACTGTCATCCACCAACATCAAAAGCGAACAGAAATCAGGTAATCATAAACTGCATTTATCTGTCAGAACAGACTCTGCCCACTCTGGGTGTGGTCATGCCATTTTCAGTTTGTGTGGTGCATTTTGGAATTGAGAGATCACTGAAGGCAGTGCAAGGTTGGCTTGCAATCCCAGGCTTAGCCTTGTTATCAGACCTCACTCCAAACCTTCTTATCCCCTTTATACCTGGACATTACTTGATGGCTCATCAGTGCTGATCTGCCACATGTATTGACCTGCCACCTGGAATTACAACTGTAAGTTACACCCTTACTCCTGATAACCATCCGTATAGTTTGTTGCAATCTACCATTTCATTATACACTTATCCTATTGGCGCCACAGGGGTGGTAATCACCTAAAAACCCATCCACATTCCCAAGCACTGCTGGCTTCCCATCTTATGTGTTGAATGTCCCATCTCTCCTTTAGCGTCCTTTTCTGCTGTACATCCCAGGTTGCTGCGTCCAATCAAATGCTTTGATTTCCCCATTTCCTTACCCCAGCGGTATTCTCTGAACTCACTCTTCCCTGTGTTTATTGTACAGATCCCAGAACTAACCATCATGTACATTCTTGGCTGACTTGGATGGCCAACTCTGACTGTCAACGACCACATCCATGCATATCACTGACTGACAATCTGGGAACCGTCTGGCTAAATGCAGTGGACCTACAGAACTGATTGTGGCCCATATCCCAGACAGTAGTGAGATGGAGCCCCTGACCCTGATTTCTCCAAATGGATGACTGACTGTATCCAAGCCCAGAGACTATTAGTAAACATTATTCTTCAGGACCTAGGCTCCTGTCTGACAGCTGCCCCTCTAGACCTGACTGAGGACTACATGGTCATCTGGTTGATGCACATGTAATATGTTTGCTATCTTTTCCATGTTTCATAACGTAGCTATGAGACTGACATAGCACCGTGCCATACAGCAACATGTTCAACTCTCTTAAAAAGCAACCAAAAGAACTGTGGATGCTGCAAATCAGGAACAAAAACAACATTGCTGGAAAAGCTCAGCAGGTCTGACTGTATCTGTGAAGGAAAAAATAGAGATAACGTTTCATTCTGAGGAAAGGTCACCGGACCCGAAATGTGAACTCTGTTTTTTCCTTCACAGATGCTGCCAGACCTGCTGAGCTTTTCTAGCAATGTTGTTTTTGTTTAACTCTCTTGACTGATGAGTACTGAGAGCCAAGAAATGGTTTGTTGTCTGCCCTAAACCATAAGGCAAAATAGAAATGCTATGATCACTAAACTGCAGGACCGAAAAGAAGTACTGTGAGCCTTTCAGGTCTGGCTGAAAGCACAAAGTGCATAGAAGTAGAAATGCTGAGACTGACCAGTTAGGCACAAAGTGAGCGTGTGCTGTCAGCACGTGAGAATAGCAGAGATGAAGCTTGATCCCATCTGTGAACTGGGTGCTAGTCCTTGTGTGCAAACCATCCTTGCAGCAGTGTTCCAATGAGATGCCGATGCATTTAAAAGTGCAGCCTTGAAGTGCAGAAGCGAGCTGTAAGAGTATTGGACATGATGATGCATTTAGGATGCCAATGTCCATGGGTGTGGGGTATTTGCAGTCTTTGCTCTGGAGCGTAACCTGAAATGTTGGCGTCGGCGTCCAAGGTGGAGTTTGGGAACAGAAAATGGCAAGCTGAAGTAGCCAGGTACCTGCTCAGGTGTCTGGTTTCTTCTGTATGTGAGCCTGCATATTAATCAGATGAGTAATAGGGGTGATAGTAAGCAATAATCCCCTCATAGGCCTCTCTCCGCTTTCTGAAGGAACCTCATCTTGACCTGTGGGTCTTAATGGAAACAACTTGTTGATCTTGAATTCCTCAAAGGCATCATTCAATGTCTCACCCGATTCTCCAAAATTTCTCACCATGGGCTGGGAAGTTTCCACCATATGTGTTCTCTTCTGTTCATAACTTGTAAATCGTTAAATACTTCTTTTCTTCACAGTTTTAAAATTTTAAAAACTTTATCTGAAAATTGTAATATGTCCTCAGTTGTTCATCTCAAACAACAATGCATTGTTTTATTTATTCACATCTTGATCGACTACAATTCTTTCTTGGAAATTGCGAATATGAGCCAGCAAGCAATAACTAAAAAAATACCCTGTTATTTCATTTTTATTCTAATCTTGAATAAGGGTTCACAATGCAATGTATTTTCTAAATATATCTGTGGTCATTATTCTTGCTGGCTGTCCTTTGTGGAGTTTTGTTTTAACTGGACAGGAAGATAAAATCTTGACATTCACTTACTTCCAGCTCTTCATGCAAAGAGATTGATCAGTTAAGCAGTTGGTTAAACAGGCTAGTATTTGATTTGTGAAGCTGGATGAACACAGCAGGCCAAGCAGCATCTCAGGAGCACAAAAGCTGATGTTTCGAGCCTAGACCCTTCATCAGAGAGGGGGATGGGGTGAGGGTTCTGGAATAAATAGGGAGAGAGGGGGAGGCGGACCGAAGATGGAGAGAAAAGAAGATAGGTGGAGAGGAGAGTATAGGTGGGGAGGTAGGGAGGGGATAGGTCAGTCCAGGGAAGACGGACAGGTCAAGGAGGTGGGATGAGGTTAGTAGGTAGGAAATGGAGGTGCGGCTTGGGGTGTGAGGAAGGGATGGGTGAGAGGAAGAACAGGTTAGGGAGGCAGAGACAGGCTGGGCTGGTTGTGTGGTGCAGTGGGGGGAGGGGCCGAACTGGGCTGGTTTTGGGATGCGGTGGGGGAAGGGGAGATTTTGAAGCTGGTGAAGTCCACATTGGCCTGCTGTGTTCATCCAGCTTCACACTTTATTATCTTGGATTCTCCAGCATCTGCAGTTCCCATTATCTCTGATAGTATTTGATTTGATCTAGATATCTTTGTATTATGATCTTTTCCTTTTTTCGGTTTAAGAGCTTTTTGACACTTCATTATCCCAATCTCTTTTCACACTGAAGCTATGTTGTAGCTGTTAACTCTCAATTGTTCTTCTGCTCTCTGTTTGTTATTTTGCCAGTTTCACTGCTTAAAAGTAATTTGAGTCATGCTTCTATCTTTGTAAGATTAGATGAACATAGGTCCAGGATGCAATTCTGATAGCAGAGAGTCACCAGTTTGACTTTTCTCTCAATAAGTTTGCGGATGTCTTTGTGTAAGTCTGTCAACTGCCTGAAAACATCTGTCTGCATTTTTTTTTGTTCCCTTGCGGCGCATTTCTAGAATTATACAGTTTCATTTGTTGTTATTTAATTCTATCAAAACACAGTTCTATCATTGCTATCTGATTCTGCCCGAAATCCTAAGTTTCTAAGTTTGCCAAAGTACAATTGTTATCCTCTAAGTATAATACTCATAGAATCTCAGGTCAAATTATATAGCAAACACTTCCTGCAGACCTTGGTTTGGAATAAATTTTTTCTTTAATCGTAAATAATCAAAAACAACATTACATGCTAAGGCATTAGCTTGTTATTTTTACCATTGATGTATTTGGTTTCCTTTAACTAATATCAAGCTAGGGGAATCTCTGGAGCTTGATTTTTATTTTGTCTTTTGTGATTAAAGGTACTACATTGAAAATTGAGGCAAAGATGTGGAAAAAGTTGATGCTTTAATGGTTAAATTTATTTTAAGAACCCATGGAACGTGTGAACCATAACTTCACAGGAGGTCCTAAAAAAAATTACCTTATTTTGTTTGATGGACTGGATAACTTCTATGACTCACATTGAATGCTAAAATCTGTACAATTGATTTAATGATTTCATTTACTGACTGCTTTCCTTTTACCATCTGATTGTTTGGGTGAATGCTGAAGATGGTATGACACTATTTTGAAGTATATAAGTGGATTTATTGTTAGTGTTCCTGCCAATATTTGTCATTCAAAGATCCTTTCAATTAAATTTGCAAACAAGAGATTGTCTGGTCACGGTCAAATTGTTCTATGTGATATGAAATAATTGTGGATATAGCCGCACTTTATTTGTGCAGGGGGCACAGACGACACTGTGGTTAGCACTCCTAGCTCACAGCGCCAGGCACCCGAGTTCAGTTTCAGCCTTGGGTGATAGTGTGGAGTTTGCACATTCACCATGTCTTATCACTGCTACCGATCCTTCTTGTTAATACCAGTCTAAGCCACCGATATATGCAGGAAAGGATGCCCACTTAAAGTTTGCTCAATCCTAGGCTCTGCTGTTGTTCAAAGATGTGCAGATTAGGTGGATTGGCCATGTGAAATTGCTCTGTAGTGTCCAAGGATGTGCAGGCTAGGTGGATTAGCCATGGTAAATGTGGGTTTATGGGTCTGGGGGGATGCTTTTTGGAGGGCCAGTGCAATCTCATTGGGCCGAATGACCTCTTTCTGCACTGTAAGGATTCAGTGATTCTGTGAGAAGCTGTGAAAGTTTAAAAAAAAGTGAACTAAAGTATGGAATGTTTTACAGTTTTGTACTTCCTAGATTAGTGTAGCATTGGCGTGGAAAGTAACATTCAGTAAAGCATTTTGTACTGAGTTTGAATAGAAAGTCTAACAAACTGAAAGTAAATCATTGCTCTTTATTTTATGTAAAATATTTTAAGTTGTCTTCAATGTGTAAATAGTTTTAGACTATCAATTTACAACTCTTTAGCACTTTTACCATAATCCCATAGGTGATGTAGTAAAAAAGAATTTGATGATTTAAGTATGCATATTAGATGATGATTGTTGTTTAAGGCAATTATCACTTGAAAAAAAAATCAACATTTTATTATTCAATCATTGGAATTGGGTATGGCTGGCAGCATGAGATACGTTCCATCCATCAGAAGAGAAAAAACTGATTCTGGGAAAGGCTAACCAACTTTGCCAGTCTGTGTTCTAGTATTCTAGTACCTGTCACAAGATCAATGTAGCTAATATAGTATGTACTTACACTTAAATTAGCCCCAGTGTTCTCTTGTGAGACTATCATGTATTATTGTCAGGTAACAACTTATCAGGTAATGTGTAATTAATTTATTCTGTTTTATCAGGATTGAGCAAACTTTAAGTGGGCATCCTTTCCTGCATATATCACCGACTTAGACCAGTATTAACAAGAAGGATTGGATAGTCCTGGTGATCTTGACCACAGCATATGCCATGCTGACTGAGGGACAGATTTTGTCATATATGATATAGCAACAGGAACTATAGACTGTGAGTAGATGATTATATTAGTGATACCCAAAGACTTCGCTTTTGAGTTGATACGTAAACAATGAATGAACATCCACCAACACCCTTGTTGCTGTTCTTCAAAGTTATATATGATCAAAAGTTGATTTTTAGTAGCATTTATAGTAATGGCTAACTTACATTAGAACACTTCACTATTTTCAATCCTTTCTCACTGCTGTTGTTCATGCAGAGATTCTCGATACTCAAGTTAGAGGAATTTCCATATTACTCACTGTTAAGGAGTAAAATCTGAGGTAGTTAAACAGAGCATCAGTGATTAATGATAAGACATTAATGTAGTTCATAGCTGTTAGAAATTTTTGAAAGCATTTTTTGATAGCTAATACCTGAAATGGGACAATTAGTTTGCTCATTTGTTTTGGCATCTCCCAGATCTTGCATATGGTTGTTTTTCAGTCTCATATAATATTCTGTTTGCTTTACACTCACAAATCCATTATTACTTTAGTTGGTCATCTAATTAAAGAATAAGTATGACTTATGCTGTATTAGTATTTCAACTTGCTGATTTTAATTTGTTTGTGATTATTCGTAATTTCTGTTTTACAGTGTAGTTCTGTGAGAGATGGCAAAGGTGAACAGTGTATTTTGGTTTCACATAATTTCTTTTCTGTATAAGTTATTACATGAAATAATAGAACAAATATTTTTGCACGATGATTCGAGGTGACAATTCTGATGAACTATGATCAGTTTTTGTCATTTATATAATAATTTTACCTTTCACTTTAGTCTTGCAAACTAAAATATTACATTCCGCAATCTGAAAGCCAATCCTGTCTAAAACACTATTTTCTGGAGAACCAACGACTGATGCACTGTTCAAACAATACAATAGAATAGCATCAGAGATAATGGGAACTGCAGATGCTGGAGAATTCCAAGATAATAAAATGTGAGGCTGGATGAACACAGCAGGCCAAGCAGCATCTCAGGAGCACAAAAGCTGACGTTTCGGGCCTAGACTCTTTATCAGAGCCCAAAACGTCAGCTTTTGTGCTCCTGAGATGCTGCTTGGCCTGCTGTGTTCATCCAGCCTCACATTTTATTAACAGTAGAATAGCATTAGCTTTTGGAATGCAAATAGAAAATGTGAAAAGACAAATGGCTACTGATGGAACTGAACAAAACACTTCTACGCTTTCTAAGAAACTATTGATACAAAGTGGATTTTCAAAACAACAGGTTTCGATGCGTGATTGTCCCATGTCCAATCCTATCAAAGCAGGTAGCACACAAGCCTCGAGCTGTCTCCTCATATAAATGATTTCAATGTGCAGCCTAGTGTAGAATAGGCTGCTGACTGACTACATATTCAACAGACTGTGCAGCTGTATTCATGGCTAGCATGACACCAAGCTGGACAGAAGCTGGTAGCCTACTCCTCTTAAAGGGGAGCTACACCATTGCACAGAAGCTCCTTTATTTTTTTTTGAAAGACTTGGATGAAAGCAAAAGCACAAAAAAAGCAGCAAAAGGTAAGATAAAGGGCTCGTAGTTTTTTTTTTCCTTTTTCAGCATTGGAAGATGAGTGACACTGGGGGAAAGATTGGGACCGAAATAAGATTTGAAAAGGATCATAAACAGGAAGATACTGTCATCATGAATGTTGTCATTTGTGTCAAATGCACATCTTTCAATCACAGCCAGTTCTACGGTTTGGATCATTGACTCCTCTAGACAGCTAGGCTGAGAGGGAAGAATTTCATTGAATGTGTTCCACGGTACTTGGGCGATGTGTTTGGCACAGATGAATTCCTCAATGTGTATGGAATCAGTCAGAAGTAGGTATATAGCTGGTAGAATTGGTAGGTATGTGAGGGTAAAGTGGACTAGGAGCCTTGATTGTTAGAGATCACTGATCAACCAAACATAAGACACAAACTGAGAAAACAATGGTTGCAAGAAGCCAGAGACATTATTTCCAGGAATCTGGTACCAAGGACTCGACTGCAATGCTGAAAGAGGTTCCGTGACCCTGTATGAGTGGTCAGCATCAACAATGTGTATCTTCACAATGGGCTGGATTTTCATGCTGAAGTCAGAAAATGATTTAGCTTGGTTTACCTGCATCAGAAAATGATTTTTGTGCCAGGGAGTTGGATATATGCTGGAGATGAACCTACCAGTCCTGTATGTAGATAGCAGGCAGGTGCAGAGGCTGTAAAGAGCCTAAGTGGATTTTAAGAATTTTCTTTATTGTCAATATTTGTTTCTCTAGCCCTTGCACCTCAATCCCTTACCCTGCCCACCATACCCCATGTCACATCTATATCAAAATTTATCAGCCAATGCCTCTCCACCTATCCCCATGACATCTCATATCATCCTTGCTAATTCATAGCAATTCCATGCCCATTCACCCAGTATATATTCTGTATCAAACCAACAAACCATATGGTAATAATCACATGTATGGAAAAACTTAAAAATTCAACTCAAAATCAACCTTCTAAAACCTTTAAAGAGTCAATAACAAATACAACAAGCATTTGACACCTCTTTTTCTTGTGTAAGTAGACATTGACCAATTGACAAAATAGATGTGAGAAAAAAGTTGGCAATCTTGCAAGGTTTTCCCATGTGTGCAACTATGTGAACAAATTAATGGATATCGAGGCTCTCAGCCATGACTCTTGAATAATCTTGAATTTTTTGTCCTGTCATATGATAAATTGTCAGCTTAACCATCAAGACATCTTGCAAAGTCAAGAAATATGTTATTATTTAGATTCACTTGAATACAGTCGGGTTAGATGAGATTCTATCTTAAAATGACCAGACACAAGATAGTAAACTAGTGGGAGAAGGACTGCAAAAGAGATGAACTTGATGCCAGAGAACTGGGAGGAAAGCTGTTGTGGTATGAATAGTTTCCAGTAATGTGGAGGAGTATTGTGGGGAGGATAGGAGTGAAATTCCAATAGTGTAGAAAAAGTTGTCATGCAGAAAAGTTTAAAGTGAAAAGGAATCAGCAACTGTTGCACCACGTACTGACACTAAGGAGAACGACAAAACCAAATACGACTATGAATAAAGAACATTTCATTTTGAAGTGATCATGGGAACTGCAGATGCTGGAGAATCCAAGAGAATAAAATGTGAGGCTGATTGAACACAGCAGGCCCTGCAGCATCTCAGGAGCACAAAAGCTGACGTTTCGGGCCTAGACCCTTCATCAGAGAGGGGGATGGGGTGAGGGTTCTGGAATAAATAGGGAGAGAGGTGGAGGCAGACTGAAGATGGAGAGAAAAGAAGATAGGTGGGGAGGAGAGTATAGGTGGGGAGGTAGGGAGGGGATAGGTCAGTCCAGGGAAGACGGACAGGTCAAGGAGGTGGGATGAGGTTAGTAGGTAGGATATGGAGGTGCGGCTTGGGGTGGGAGAAAGGGATGGGTGAGAGGAAGAACAGGTTAGGGAGGCAGAGACAGGTTGGACTGGTTTTGGGCAACCGCAGGAAATGCTACACTTGCCCCCACACCTCCTCCCTCACCCCTATCCCAGGCCCCAAGATGACTTTCCACATTAAGCAGAGGGTCACCTGCACTTCTGCCAATGTAGGAGACTGCATCCGCTGTACCCGGTGTGGCTTCCTCTATGTTAGGGAAACCAAGCGGAGGCTTGGGGACTGCTTTGCAGAACACCTCCGCTCGGTTCGCAATAAACAACTGCACCTCCCAGTCGCAAACCATTTCCACTCCCCCTCCCATTCTTTAGATGACATGTCCATCATGGGCCTCCTGCAGTGCCACAATGATGCCATCCGAAGGTTGCAGGAACAGCAACTCATATTCCACTTGGGAACCCTGCAGCCCAATGGTATCAATGTGGACCTCACCAGCTTCAAAATCTCCCCTTCCCCCACCGCATCCCAAAACCAGCCCAGTTCGTCCCCTCCCCCCACAGCACCACACAACCAGCCCAGCTCTTCCCCTCCCCCCACTGCATCCCAAAACCAGCCCAGCCTGTCTCTGCCTCCCTAACCTGTTCTTCCTCTCACCCATCCCTTCCTCCCACCCCAAGCCGCACCTCCATATCCTACCTACTAACCTCATCCCACCTCCTTGACCTGTCCGTCTTCCCTGGACTGACCTATCCCCTCCCTACCTCCCCACCTATACTCTCCTCCCCACCTATCTTCTTTTCTCTCCATCTTCGGTCCGCCTCCCCCTCTCTCCCTATTTATTGCAGAACCCTCACCCCATCCCCCTCTCTGATGAAGGGTCTAGGCCCAAAACGTCAGCTTTTGTGCTCCTGAGATGCTGCTGGGCCTGCTGTGTTCATCCAGCCTCACATTTTATTATCTTCTATTATTTCATTTTGAATCTGACAATTTCAAAAATGTTGAAAGGTTAAATTTGTGATTGTTAGAGCATCAGCCATAAAGTAATAAAGGCAAAGTTTCCAAACTGTTACCGGACCATAGGGCATCTCTCTAATTAGAGAAAGACAACTTGTGATAGTTTTGCCTGTGGGTCACCACTCCTTAGGTGAAAAGGAAGGTTGTGAAGGAGAATATGTCACAGTAACCTCAGTCAGTTGGGGGAATTGAGCCTATGCTGATCATGTCACTCTGCAATGCAAACTGGCTGTCCAACTATTAAAACAAACCAACCTCCATATCAGCCATAGCTCTGTGGGTAATACTCACTCAGAATGTGTGACTATTGTCCCGATTTAAAACTTGAGCACAGAAGTCAAGGCTGATATTCCAGTGCATTACTGAGTGGGTGCAGCATTTCAGATGAAATGTTTAATAGCCACCTCACCTGCCTTCTCATGTAGATGCAAATGATCCCATAACATTTTTTCTGATAAAGATAAGTGCATTAGTCCCACTGTCTTGACCAACTAATGGTATCCTCCACAAAAAGAAAAACTTGCCTCAGTTACTACATTACAACAATAACCACAAAGCTATTGTGGACTATAGAGCACATTGTGATCATGAAAGGCATTATAAAAATACAGTTCAGTCTTTATTTCTTACAATAACCTGATGTCTCTGTTGTTTTAATTTTCAATCTAGTGCCTTTTTAAGCAGCAAGAAAAACTTTGCCTTACTCAAGTTTCAGAAAAAGGTACCCATTAGCTCTTTCCTATTATTGATTTCAGGGGTTGGGGAAATGTATCACATAAAATATGGCAGCACGGTGGCTCAGTGCTTAGCACTGCTGCCTCACAGCACCAGGGACCCAGGTTCGATTCCACCCTTGGGCAACTGTCTGTGTCGAGTTTGCACGTTCTCTCTGTGTCTGCATGGGTTTCTTCTCACAGTCCAAAGATGTGCAGGTTAGGTGGATTGGCTAAGCTAAATTGCCCATAGTGTTCAGGGGTCTGTAGATTAGATGGGTAAAAGGGGGATGGGTCTGGGTGGGATGCACCAAGGGTTGGTGTGGACTTGTGGGCCAAAGGGTCTGTTTCCACACTCTAGGAGTTCTATGGTGAGTTGAGTAATTTCAACTTCAGCGTTCAGAGTTTTCTGTATACAAAGATGAACTTTGTTCTGCACCTCAAGTCTCAGCTAGATCCAAAGTTTGCAACACAGTCACACTTTATCCATGTATTTCAACAACCATTTAATTATTAGTTTCTACAAAAGAAATTTGAGCCCAAATTGCCATGATGGAAACCAATAAATATAAATTTAAAATGCTATTCAGTGCAGGAATACTCATATTTTACTTACTTTGGTTTTCAAGAAAGAATATGGAGTTTAAAAAAAAGTATCAGCTGGATTCAGGAACGTTTTTGTTTGGATCTCGTTTCATTCTTTGTAGCACACTGAAACTCTATTGGTATAAGAATATGCTGTGGAGTAGGATCCCAAGTATAACATACAAACAGAAAATGGCAGATCATTCAACAGGTCTGGCAGAAGCTTTGGTGAGGCTACTTGGGGGAATTGGGGAAGGCAGTGAATGGTGGTGGTGGTGTTGGGAGGTAGCAAGCATCTGATGCAGACATGGAATAATGTGCAGGAGGATATAAGTCAAAAGAACAAAGGGAAAAGTCTTTGATCAGATGGAAGACAATAGTGATTCAATAATAAGGGAGGATGATGTAAACAAAAGGACGTTGTAATGGTACAAGTAAAGAAATTAAAAATAAAATCATAAAGGAATTGTGAATAATCAATAAATTGTCGCCTGCTGTCCGCAAATGTTGGAGCAGTGGTTATGTTTGACATTTTTGAACTGTGTTGAGATCAAAAACTGTGTTAAACTTCATTGGAATAATGTAGGAGCCTGAAGAAAGAGGTCAGAATGGGAGTGGACATAGCATTAAAATAGCAAGTGACCAGAAGCTCAGGATCATTTTTTGCAGATTGAACAGACGGACTCATCGCAAGGATCACACAATCTTCAATTGCTGTAAGCAATGAACTTAGCACCATTCCGTGACACCTTGAAAAAAGGTAAATAAATTACTGCTTGCTCTAGGAGGACTACATGAGGCCTTTGGATAATGTGAAGTGAAGTCCCATGTGTTTCTGAATCATGTTATTATAGTCAGCTTTTACATCAGTTTTCACATACATATTCACCTTTTAGCTCTACAGAAAAAAATGTAGTTTCGTTATTCCATGTGAAGAGATTAAGAGAAAAATATTGAATGACGCATTTAAGTAAAGTGCAAGACAGCATGCTGATGCACTGGAATACTTTTTTTGAGTTTTGGGGAACAAAATGATTCTAGTAATATTTTTGAGGTGTGAGTAAAAGCACAATGTTTCACTCTTCAAAAGTTGCTGTTTTTAAATGTTTATGTCTCAATTGAATCTGCAGCTAAAAACAAATGAAAATAACAAAATTACGTAATAAAAATTGGGTTTAGTCCAAGTCAGTTGGATCAGTGAAATTCAAGTTCCATGTGTATCATGAAAGCTTCCTAGGTCAATTTTATGGTGAAATGCTCTTTCAAAGATTATTGCATAAACTGTGCATCTGTTGATTCCAGTTCTCAAGCTAGTATGTAGGTAAATTTTGGCTCATTTGTGCATACAAAAATATTGTTAATCTTAGTGCTGAGAGGCTAACATTTACAGGAAAGGGCCAATATGTATTTTCAAGATAATAATGTATGTTTGGACAGAGTTTCAGATGGTGCGTTGAGTTGCTGAGAACTAACTTGCACCAAAGAAAAGATATCAGAACCAATGGGGTATAGCAGTCTTTCCTTTGTCCTGATGAGGAGAACAGCAAATTCATATACCTTTAGAATAGTAATCCCTTTCAAAAAGAACACTAAAAAGAATATACATTTTGTAATCCTGAGTTACTTTTCTATTGAATGGTTACCCTTATTTCTAGATCACTATTCCAGATTTCTAAACCAGCAACATGACCACTATGTGGTTGTACCCTGTCAATTCCAGAAAATCTGAAAGATGCCTGATATTTATAATTGTAATGATAGTTGTTATTACCTTCTTGTTATTCAGTATATTGACTGAATTTGTAAATTTAATGCCATCATTCCCTCAAGCTATTCTTTTCTAGATATGACACCTTTAATCAGTGTAATGAGATTTAGTAGGGGCCTTGTGTAGGTTGGACTTTGTGTAGATTTCTGGTCATCAGTGAATATTTATGAAAGAGCTTCATCAGTGATCCCTTCTGTATGTGAATTTTTAAACTTGCATTGCAACTGAAGCAGTATTTTTGTTAACAGATACAAAACCGATCCATGGGTACATTAGTGAGCATGTGGTCTGCTGTGTATTAAATTCTGCTCCATGTAAATGCTAATGTTAGTAGAATAGAATAAAATTGCTCAGAGTTTACTCTATCAGTTACACAATATTGCAAAAATAATTTATCTTGAGAGAGTTAATGTTCTATGTGATGATACTATGGCTTTAAGATCTGTGTTTTGGTTTTTTTTAATGAAAAAAGGTTGAGAAGGAAGAGATGAACAGTCTGTTCAAAGCAGTAAAATAAAAAGCATGTGAGGCTTTGGATTTTTTTAAAATTAGTAATAATAGAGCAGCCTCAATGCCTTTGTCAAGGGTGTGTTTATGGGATGTGACTATATTGGAAGAGTTAATGAGTAGCTTATTATTTTGTTAAGCATTTCAATAGAGTTTCAGTTAAGCCAATTCTTTGATTTTGATTTTGTCCCTATTTTAACTATAGTGTTTGATAGTTTGACCAATTGAATTATATCTGGAAAGCCAAGATAATAAAATGTGAGGCTGGATGAACACAGCAGGCCAAGCAGCATCTCAGGAGCACAAAAGCTGACGTTTCGGGCCTAGACCCTCAGAGACCTCCTGAGATGCTGCTTGGCCTGCTGTGTTCATCCAGCCTCACATTTTATTATCTTGGAATTCTCCAGCATCTGCAGTTCCCATTATCTCTATATCTGGAAAGCAATGCCTGACACTGGCCTTCAAAATAAGAAAAATAAATGGTCTTGGCTCTCCTCTTGACATGTTTTGAGGCAGTTTGGTTTGGTCCATAACACCTTAAAATGCAAGCAGTTTTAATTTCTGTAATTATTTTTGGATCTTTAATCAAGTTTATCTTAAAATCAAAAACATTCTTGGTATCCAGTGATGACAGCTTTATTTTTGCAATTTTATATTTCTGTTGCACATTTGATATTAAAACCATATCAAATTATTTCATAGCTTGAAAGATGTTATTAGATGTAGAGTGACTAAAACAGATTAGATAATGTGATCAAGAGCTTGGTTAAAGATGTGCTTTTAGTTGATTGTTTGAAGAATAGCTTAGTGGAACACTTAGGGAGGCTTTCACAGTGACCCAGATAACTGAAGCTGTGGAATTTATGCTTAATTGGTAGCCAGTGGAGAGTAATTGGGACTGAATGTGCCAAAAGGGCTTTGGACATACAGAAATTGTATTGATTCATAGGATATGGAATCTGAAGCACAGTTCAGTGTTGGAAAGAATGTGAATGTTGCAGTGGTCCAGTCCAGCCTGACCTAGTGGCCAAGAAGCAGTAAAAGAATGGTGTTTGTTGCAGGTTTTGACATCAAAGTCTTTGAACTTTGCAGTTTTGAGTTGCAAACCATCAGGACTGCTATTAAGCAAGTAGGATGAGAAGAGTAGGACTAATGAACTATTGAAAGAGAGTGAACAATAGTAGATTTTTACATTGTTACTCCTTACAAGTCATATTTACAAGTTTAGTTTGTTAATAGAAATTAGGGAAAACAGATATTTGACAAAGTGAAGCTGATGACAGCTGTTGGCATCCATACTTGTGCAATAAAATCTTCAAATTCAAAGGTTGTTGTCACTTCCTTAGGCTGCCCAAATTCAGTTTTAACTGATGGAATCTGCACAGAAACTATTGTAAGGGTGAGAAAATACAGTAATTACCCATGAGTCTCTTACTAAAGATCGATGAAGTGTTGAGACTAGTTCAATCAAGACTAACCAGAGTTTATTTTTAAATGGCATAGTAAGTGTGAATAAGCACCTCCTGTTTGACAGCCTCTGCAGTGGCAACCTACAATGCTAACTCACACTTACTGATGCATGAAATATTTACCAAATAATGGTAGATACACTGGTGGACGGCAGCAGTTCATGCAGTATTGGAACCAGGGCCTCTTAAGACACGTAATAGCCACTGATTCTGTAGCCAGCTCTTCAGGTTTCCTTTTTCAGACAGGATAGCTTCTTTTTGCAACAAATACTGAGAATGCTGGAGAAACTCAGCACTCAACTCTTGTTTGTTTCAGATTTCCAGCATCCACAATATTTTACGTTTAATTTAGAGTTTTGGTCTTCTTTTTTGCTGTCCAAGGGGACATGTCCATTTCGTTCTGTCTTGATAGTCTTCAGGCAAACCTTTAAGGTGGTTCAGTAAAGCCCCTGTGGAAGGCTGAGAAATGGTCTGAGGAAGAGTCGCTGGATCTGAAACCTTAACTGTAATTTTACTCGACTAATGCTGCCAGGCCTGCTGAGCTTTTCCAGAAATTTTTGTTTTTGTTTCAGTCAAGCCTGGTTTCTGATATTTTTAGGATGTGTTAGAGTGATGAGCAGAGGTTGAGTGATGTTTTTCATTTGCAGAGAGTGAAATGCTTTTAAATAAGACACCCAGATGTTGGAGCCTGGAAGGTCCTGGCAGGTTTTAGAACTTCCTAGCTATAATGTTTTCTTTTCAGTGCATGAATATGCAGTGAACTGAGAAGAATATAAACATGCAGGACAACCTGCCATGTCCATCCACTCCTACTCTTAAAAAAAGAAAATTCCGCTCATTAAATAGAGATCGTAAGAACTGCAGATGCTGGAGTCAGAGATATCACAGTGTGGAACTGGAGAAACACAGTAGGCCAGGCAGCTTCAGAGAAAGGGTCCCGACCCAAAACGTCAACTTTCCTGCTCCTCTGATGCTGCCTGGCCTGCTGTGTTCCTCCAGCTCCACACTATATCATCTCTTCTCATTTATTTTTTGTTGTAGATACTTTTTTGTTCAATTTCATTAGTATTTTTACATCACATTATTCTTTTAGTAGATGCTTTCTCAGACTTACTGAAGTTTTAATAAGGCAAGTAAATCTGAAGGCATAGGAAGAATTTGAGGTATTCTAGAGGTTCAAGACAATAATGTGTTGTTCCTTTTGATTGTTTTCCTTTCCCCAGTGGCATGTTCTAAGCTGACTCTAATATTACAGAACTTGGAGCAGGCTCCCAACTTAAAGGTGGAAGATAAGAACTGGAATCTATTTCAAGGCAAAACATTCTGCACTGTAGTTAAATAGAAAGGACTTTGTGTGCTCCACCGGATGGATTATAAAGCCATGAGCTTGACTGACCTTATTATATTGTTTTGCATTGACTTCTTGTAGTTTTTCTTGGTTCGGATCATCAATAACTAGCTGTTAAAGCTACCTTTAAATCATACAGTGGTTTATGTTCATGAACAAAAAAAATGCAAAGTGATGTTTCACGAAAATGTGTGGGTTGTCTGTTGAGACAGAATGGCGGATAGTGTTAATCTTCATATTACCTAGCATGATACTCCATTACCAAATGCACCCAGCTAAACTCTTTGGACTGAAATGTATAAAAATTGAATTCTGTAAGTGTGCGACAGATAAAAATGTTAATTATTTGATTCAGAGATGCCAGAAGATCTTCCTTGTCATTGTGCTTGCTCTTCACAATGTCATTTGGAGAAATTCAGTTATATATTATTGCCCTCATGTAGTAAAAGTGACCAAAGCTCTGAAGAAGAACTTAGGATTGCTCAAATATAATCAACTCTCCATCAAATCAGGAGAACATCATCCAACACATTCACTGAAATGGTGTACATCTTTAACAACAGTCTGAGATCTTGGTTTATGTTCTGTTTTTAAAATGTGTCAGGACACTGTCAAGGTTGGTTGACTATTGACAGTAATTAATTGAAATCTTTGGACTCATGGATTGTCAAAATGAGATCATTTTGCTCAATAACATAGTTATGTTTAGATTCATTCTAAGGGCTCAACTTTTTTTTAAAAAAAAGCAACTTTTAAAAGAGAAAGAATGACTCAGTTATGCAGACAATTATGGACCCATTTGATTCATTGCCATCCTTTAGAGAAAGGAATCTGTTGTCCTTACATGGTCTATCCTACAAGAAACTCCAGATCCACAATTATGAAGTTAACTCTTAACTTCCCCTTGAAGTGGCATGGCAAGCATTCAGTTCAAGGGCAACTAAGGATAGACAACAAATTCTGGCATTGCCAGTGGTACCACATCCCATAAAAGAATAAAAAGGATTAAACCATATGGTCCATCATCTGCGAGCATCTGTGAGACAATTTAGATACAAAATTGGCTGAGTGACAGGAAATGGAAGCTAGAGAAGAACAGTTGTTTTGTTTAAGAATAGAGGGAAGTTTATAATGGAGACCCCCAGGGATTGGTATTGGGTTCTCTGTACTTCCTGATTGTATTAGTAACTTAAATTGGTGTATGGGGTGTAATTTCAAAATCTGCAAATTATGCATTACTGGGAAGCATTGGAAAGCTGGGATAATAAAATGTGAGGCTGGATGAACACAGCAGGCCAAGCAGCATCTCAGGAGCACAAAAGCTGACGTTTCAGGCCTGGACCCTTCATCAGAGAGGGGGATGGGGAGAGGGAACTGGAATAAATAGGGAGAGAGGGGGAGGCGGATCGAAGATGGAGAGTAAAGAAGATAGGTGGAGAGGAGAGTGTTGGTGGGGAGGTAGGGAGGGGATAGGTCAGTCCAGGGAAGACGGACAGGTCAGGGAGGTGGGATGAGGTTAGTAGGTAGATGGGGGTGCGGCTTGGGGTGGGAGGAAGGGATGGGTGAGAGGAAGAACCGGTTAGGGAGGCAGAGACAGGTTGGACTGGTTTTGGGATGCAGTGGGTGGGGGGGAAGAGCTGGGCTGGTTGTGTGGTGCAGTGGGGGGAGGGGACGAACTGGGCTGATTTAGGGATGCAGTTGGGGAAGGGGAGATTTTGAAACTGGTGAAGTCCACATTGATACCATTAGGCTGCAGGGTTCCCAGGCGGAATATGAGTTGCTGTTCCTGCAACCTTCGGGTGGCATCATTGTGGCAGTGCAGGAGGCCCACAATGGACATGTCATCTAAAGATGAGAGGGGGAGTGGAAATGGTTTGCGACTGGGAGGTGCAGTTGTTTGTTGCGAACTGAGCGGAGGTGTTCTGCAAAGCGGTCTCCAAGCCTCCGCTTGGTTTCCCCAATGTAGAGGAAGCCACACCGGGTACAATGGATGCAGTATACCACATTGGCAGATGTGCAGGTGAACCTCTGCTTAATGTGGAATGTCATCTTGGGGCCTGGGATAGGGGTGAGGGAGGAGGTGTGGGGGCAAGTGTAGCATTTCCTGTGGTTGCAGGGGAAGGTGCCGGGTGTGGTGGGGTTGGAGGGCAGTGTGGAGCGAACAAGGGAGTCATGGAGAGAGTGGTCTCTCCGGAAAACAGACAGGAGTGGGGATGGAAAAATGTCTTGGGTGGTGGGGTCGGATTGTAGATGGCGAAAGTGTCGGAGGATGATGCGTTGTATCCGGAGGTTGGTAGGGTGGTGTGTGAAAACGAGGGGGATCCTCTTAGGGTGGTTGTGGCGGGGGCGGGGTGTGAGGGATGTGTTGCGGGAAATACGGGAGATGCGGTCAAGGGCGTTCTCGATCACTGTGGGGGGAAAGTTGCGGTCCTTAAAGAACTTGGACATCTGGGATGTGCGGGAGTGGAATGTCTTATCGTGGGAGCAGATGCGGCGGAGGCGGAGGAATTGGGAATAGGGGATGGTATTTTTGCAGGATGGTGGGTGGGAGGAGGTGTATTCTAGGTAGCTGTGGGAGTCGGTGGGCTTGAAATGGACATCAGTTACAAGCTGGTTGCCTGAGATGGAGACTGAGAGGTCCAGGAAGGTGAGGGATGTGCTGGAGATGGCCCAGGTGAACTGAAGGTTGGGGTGGAAGGTGTTGGTGAAGTGGATGAACTGTTCGAGCTCCTCTGGGGAGCAAGAGGCGGCGCCAATACAGTCATCAATGTACCGGAGGAAGAGATGGGGTTTGGGGCCTGTGTAGGTGCGGAAGAGGGACTGTTCCACGTAACCTACAAAGAGGCAGGCATAGCTGGGGCCATGCTCCTGAGATGCTGCTTGGCCTGCTGTGTTCATCCAGCCTCACATTTTATTATCTTGGAATTCTCCAGCATCTGCAGTTCCCATTATCTCGGAAAGCTGGGAGTTTTCTCCTTAGAGAAAAGAACAGAGGAGATTTGATGGAAATATACAAAATTGTGAGAGAGGTAGAGAGAATCTGTTCCTCCTGTTGGTGAATGATCGAGAACCCAGGTAATTAGCAGAAGGAGCAACTGCAACATGAGGACAATCTCTTTTTATGTAAAAAAAGGTTTAAGCTCCTTTAGCACCACCTGAGAGTGTGGCAGATGTAGAATCAATCTTGGCATTCAAATGGGAATTGGATAATTATCTGAAAATGAAAGATTTGCAGGGGTATGGGGAAAAGGAGTGGCAGTAGAGATCCATCCTAGGCCAAAATAGCCATTTTTTTTGCTGTAATTATCTTATGATTATTTCAGTGATAATTACATTTCTACAGTTGTTTGTGTTTTCCAGGTCTCAGTCTTTGGTTTGGTGCTTTGAGAGAGCCATGTATTCTGTACTTCAAATTTGTTTCCTGTAAATTTCTCAGCATATTTTTCAATTATTCTTTATATTTTCGTCATATATTTTCCTTAATTCAGTGACATACATGGTTTGAGCATGTCAGCATGTTAGTCATCCTTTTGAATTGTGTTACGCTGGGAATGTTTCAACCATGTGAAGATGTGGAATGTAAGTCTGAAAGATGTACCATACTCGAGGTAAGATGTCCCATCTTTGCTGTAAACTAAAACAGCCAAAATGCATTGAGTCTCTCCTGACTCCAGTTATTAAATGCTACTTGCATATTGTTCAAATGCATATGAAAAAATAAAATTCAAAGCCGAATTTCAGAATGTAAAAATGGCTACGATTCTATATTTTGCAACTTTTTAATAATTTACTATCCTAATACATAAAGTGAGAAAAGAAAACGCCTTGATTTTGAAATTTTAATTTTTAAAAAATTCTTTACTTTCTTTAAATCAACAGGCATTCGATGACTTTATTTTTGCATTCTTTGCTGTGGAAATGGTCACAAAGATGGTGGCACTTGGAATATTTGGGCAGAAGTGTTACCTGGGAGATACATGGAATCGTCTGGATTTCTTTATTGTAATGGCAGGGTTAGTAGTCTTATCTTTTTAAAAAATGAAAACACGATATGGAATTCGATCTCCATGGAAACTTGGCAGAAGGAGGCTTTGAGCAGACCTGCTAACAATTCCCCATTGCTGCTTTTAGACCCCATGACAAATTATTACTGACTCATAACAAGCTATGAACCCCAGCCAGTACCCTTTCCCCTCACAACTACTATAGCAACTCATCCAGTTTCCACCATGAGTAGAACTTGAGGCCCATGTTGAGATGAAATAAAATAAATTTCTTAAGGGCAGATTTCAAACAAAAACTCTCACTTATTGAAAACCCATTCACTGTATATAACTTGTTTAATCCCTCATAAAAAGAATTTCGAATGGGACTTTCAATTCTAAGTAAAAACCAAAAGAACTGTGGATGCTGTAAATCAGGAACAAAAACAAAGTTGCTGGAAAAGCTGATGTGATAATGGGAACTGCAGATGCTGGAGAATCCAAGATAATAAAGTGTGAAGCTGGATGAACACAGCAGGCCAAGCAGCATCTCAGGAGCACAAAAGCTGATGTTTCGGGCCTAGACCCTTCATCAGAGAGCTATCTCAGAACTGAGTTCTGAGGAAGGATCATTGGACCCGAAATGTTAACTCTGTTTTCTCCTCCAAAGATGCTACCAGACCTGCTGAGCTTTTCCAGCAACTTTGTTTTTGTTTCAGTTCTAAGTGTTTGTAACACACCTGGTTATAGCAGCCATGAAACTGTGAATTGGCAGGCAACCCATTGTGATAATAAAAGATTGTGAAGGCAATCGGGGCACAAATCTGGTAATGATTGTCATTGGGCCAATGACAATCGTGTAAAATTACAAGCAATGATATTTCTAACATCCTAGAATTTTAAAAAGTATTTAAAGGGGAGGAATTTCAAATGGTTGGCAGTTGCCATTGACGGTATTAATGAGGTTATGCATTTATTAGATGCACATTCACATATGTTTTTAATAAGCCCAATATAGACCTTATCTCCATAAAAGGAACATGACTTCCTCCAAATGTCTTCCAGCACCATAATCAAAGGGTTATTCTACCAATCAAAATAGTACCCTATCTATCTGAGCATATCCACTAATATTAGAACTATCCCAACCAGGTCTAATATGCAGACATCATGTTTCCCATGTCTGGACAATGAAAAATCCAAAATGACAAAAGACAAATAAGACATTTAATAAGGCAGCTGCTGTTTTATATAGGCAGCCATGTCATGAACCACAATATACTCTCCTTCCCTGGTGAAGATAGAAGCCACCATGCTTAGTTCTAGATTGGGCTTCACCTCTGTCATTGGGAGAATTCAAATCATTTCTTCTTCTGTGATGTAACTTAGGAATCATCGTACTCTACTGGTATTAGAGAAATTAACATCCATGCTTGTACATTAGGGTTTACGTTAATAATCAGTAAAAGAATGATAGCATCTCCCGATTGGAAGCCGTTTGGCAGATATCTCTAAATCACTTTGTTCACCCCTTTTTGTTTTAATGGCATAATAAATTTTACTTCTGGTAGAAAGTTCATATTGGGAAATATATGCAATAATTTACTGCTGACAATATTACTACACAAACAGTAAACAATTTTGTTTGGCATTCCTCTGCTTGCTGTTTTAGTGGGTAAACATTAGCCTATTTGTTATTCACATCCACTTCAATAATAACCAAATTTAGCATTTTTGAAATTACTCCTAAATTAATGCTTGGTGTACACTGACCATAAACTGAAATAGACTAACTATGTACACATTGTAGACTACAAGAGCAGGACATTGATTTGAAGTTTGCAATGAATAACTCACTTCCTGACTCACCAAAGCCTGTGCAACAAGGCACAAGCCAGGATTGTGATGGATTAATCTTCACTTCCTTGGATGGGCTCAGTTCCAAAAATCTTCAAGAAACTTGATATCATCCAGGACAAAGCATACAGCTTGATTGACACGTCACCCATTGACCTAAACATTTACTCCCTCCATCACTAACGCACAGTGACAATGCCTGTACTATATGCCAGATGCACTGCAGCAACAGTCCAGGGTCTTTCAAAAGTCCCTTCCAAACCAAATATTTCATTTTATACAAGGGTAGGAGTAGCTTGTTGAGAGGCTTTAAATCTACAATATGTAAGACAGTGAAGGTAATGAAAATCCAATTATTAATGAGATCTGAAATGCTTCAGTATTCGTGGTTATTGTTTTTCTTTTGCTCAGGATAATGCTAGTTCTCATACTTGAATGGTTAGTTTTTTTCCTTCTCTGCTCTGTTTCAATTGTCACTGATTAAAATAGCCCAATAAAATAATCTGTGTTTCATAGCTGTTGTCAAACCTGCATGCTTTCACTGCATTAAAAGGTAAATTTGACATCAGTTTAGGAGGGAATCAATTTGTTCTTATTTGTTCACATCAATTGATATAATTACCAAAATAATTCAAAATTTGACTATGAAATGTTTATAAATCGACAGTAATTGCTAAATAAAGACAAACTAGTTAAATGCTAAGGCACTTTTTAAAAATTTGTTAATGTGATGTTGGGGATGGCTGGCTAGGCTAGCATTTATTGCCCATCCATAATTGCCCAGGAGATAGTGTGGAGTGAGCTGCCTTCCTGAGCCATTACCTTCAATGGGGTATAGATGCACCCACAATGTGGTGTAGGGGCATTCATAATGTGGTTTGGAAGGGAGCTCCATGATGTTGACCTAGCTCAAATACTTGTTTGTTCCAATCCCCAAATACAAGCGTTATGGCTACTGTGTGTGATTTTTGACAAGCTAGGACTGTTAGGTAGTTCACAGCTACAAACCTACCCCTGATAAATGGATAAGCATCTGTCTTCAGTAGATTAGTGACAAGCATGCCTTTAGAAGAACATTTTTTTTTAAAAAGTAATTTATTTTCTCAATTGGCTTTGAATAACTTACTATATTACGTGGTTTGAATTATATGTATATTTTGCATGTACTTTTAATCTAGAATGCTGGAATATTCACTGGATGGACACAATGCTAGTCTCTCAGCAATCCGAACCGTCCGGGTTCTCAGGCCATTAAGAGCCATTAACAGAGTTCCTAGTAAGTTTATTATTGGTCATCATTTTCAAAATTAATGTATATTATTGTTGTTCACATTTGGGTTTTGACCAGCACTTCTGATGGTAAGTCGTTCTCCCCTAATTATGACAAGATTTTGTTCATTTATCACTTAGAATTCACTACTAAATTTCAAGACTAGAATTTTTCTGTTTATTGAATAAAGAGAATATTTAGGGCATGGTTTCTTCCGGAGCTTTGATCATGTTGTAAATAATGACATTGAGCCATGACTGACCCATTTTAAACTGCACTAAAGTTTTGTTAGATATTTCCTAAGCAACCTGTTAAGTGATGTTATTACAGACCTCTTGGGAGTAAGCAAGTCGAGAACCCTGGCCTCCTGGCTCAGAGGTACAGATAATACCACAGCACCATTAGACACCTCTGTATCGACATTTTGTTATTTGCTGATGTATCAGTAACAAGGCCACTGTTTATTGTCCATTTTAATTACCCTTGAAGGTGGTGCCAAGCCATTTTCCTCTACTATAACAGAGACTAGGGCAAGGGACCCTTTCCAATGCCAGACATCTGATGGGCTCAGTTGCTGATAACGAGGGATCCTTCTGCTGTCTTGGAAGTTTCAGACAAGCCTGGTCAGGTCGAGGTATAATCAGAAATTGCTGGAAAAGCTGACCAGGTCTGGCAGTATGCCTCCGCTGACACACCAAAATGCTATGTTTTCAAATAAACCTGTTGGACTATGACCTAGTGTTGTGCGATTTTTGACCTTGTCCAACCTAGTCCAACACTGTCACCTCCGCATATGAAGGTGATTTTAGCCATCATCTTGTATGTAAGGAATGTGAGAGAAAAGCAAGCTTTTGTTCCAATAAAACAGTAATTATTCTGACGTCAAAGACATTAGATGCAATTTCAATATTTTAACCACAGAGCCTCCCAAGTGAATAGTTCGGGGGCAAAAAAAACTATTTAATAACAACGTTATAGTACAAATAGGCAGGTGTATGATGCTGAGTATGTTTTAATGGTTAGGGATTTCTGGCAGTGCAGGCTAATGTGACTGTATCAATGGGGTTATCTTAACCATTGTGTGATGGTTCTGGTGCCTGAATTCAGTTTCTCATAACTTTCATCATGTAATGAAAATCTCTGCTCTATCATTGCATTGTGTTGGACTTTGGAGATATGTTCGTGCATTAATCCAGATACTATCACTACATTGTACAAAATGTCACTATTTCAAGGCAACAATGCTCAAATTTTCAATGCTGTAACTTAAGAAACAGATGCCAAGAATCATTGTGTATGAAGTTGGATTTATTTTGGGAAGCAATTCGGAATGATATGAAAATGGGATGCAGTCATTTTGTTTCCACTGCTATCTGTTTGACTAGATCTTGCTAAAGGCAGTTACTATAGATAGAGAAGCTTGTACATAACTTCCTTTTTCCCTGGATATGCTGGTAATTATGTTATCCCTTTGAACATTTATTATGATAATTAAAAGCACTTCTACAGTTGCAGTAAAATGTACAACTAAGTAGCATACATGGAAAATTGCATTTAAATACAATGCAATGGAGGGCATAGAAATGAACTAAATATTAGCAATTCTGGCAGTGCACAATTTCTTATCTGCATGTTTTCGTATCATATATAAAATTAAAATAGCAGACTAAAATTTTAGTGTAAAGTTACGCTCTGAGTTTCAAAGGTAACTGGAGTGCCCAATTATATCCTATCGGTAGAACTAACAAGCCAGAGGAATAGTGGCTAAGCTAAAGTACCCATCTGCTGACTGTTTGTGAGAAATTGTTGATATTTTTATTTTGAATTTTGCTGTGAGTAGTTTCCACTTGAACTTCTTAAAGAAATTAAGAACGAATGTAATCAATGCAGTTTATTATTGACCATGACATTAGAATTTCTAGTAAAAGCGCTGTAACTAGAATTTGGCATATTGATTGATAAGAATTTTCTGTTATTTTATTGATTATTGATATCAGATGTAGCTTGAAATATTAAGAGTAGTTAGAAATTTTGACTCCAGGGTTCAACAAATCTCTTTCATTAGCTTCAAAGTAATCAAAATCCACTGATGACAAAGACATTTACTACACAGCTTTTCTATAGCAATCAATTGTAGGGATTATAATCCAATTTCTTTGCAAATTTTCAGGAATCAATTCCTCAAGGTAATTTAAAAATTCTGAAATTTAAAGGGGCATAATATTTTGTGAAGAATTATGCATAACATAGAACATAGAACACTACAGCGCAGTACAGGCCCTTCAGCCCTCGATGTTGTGCTGACCTGTGAAACCAAACTGAAGCCCATCTAACCTACACTATTCCATTATTTTCCATATGTTTATCCAATGACCATTTAAATGCCCTTAAACTTGGCAAGTCTACTACTGTTGCAGGCAGGACATTCCATGCCCTTACTGAGAAAAGAACCTACCTCTGACATCTGTCCTATATCTATCACCCCTCAATTTAAAGCTACGTCCCCTCATGCTAGCCATCTCCATCCAAGGAAAAAGGCTCTCACTGTCCACCCTATCTAATCCTCTGATCATCTTGTATGTCTCCATTAGGTCACCTCTTAACCTTCTTCTCTCTAACGAAAACAGCCTCAAGTCCCTCAGCGTTTCATCGTAAGACCTTCCCTTCATACCAGGCAACATCCTGGTAAATCTCCTCTGCACCCATTCCAATGTTTCGACATCCTTCCTATAATGCAGCGACCAGAACTGTACGCAATACTGCAAGTATGGCCGCACCAGAGTTCTGTACAGCTGCAACCTGACCTCGTGGCTCTGAAACTCAATCCCTCTACTAATAAAACCTAACACACCGTACGCCTTCTTAACAACCCTATCAACCTGGGTGGCAACTTTCAGGGATCTATGTACATGGACACCGAGATGTCTCTGCTCATCCACACTACCAAGAATCTTACCATTAGCCCAGTACTCTGTATTCCTGTTACTCCCTTCAAGGTGAATCACCGCACACTTTTCCACATTAAACTCCTTTTGCAACCTCTCAGCCCAGCTCTGCAGCTTATCTATGCCCCTGTGTAACCTGCAACATCCTTCCACACTATCCACAACTCCAACTTTAGTGCCATCTGCAGATTTACTAACCCATCCTTCTAACGCCCTCATCCAGGTCATTTATAAAAAATGACAAACAGCAGCAGCCCCCAAAACAGATCTTTGCAGTACACCACTGGTAAGTGAACTCCAGGATGAACATTTCCCATCAACCACCACCCTGTCTTCTTCCAACTAGCTACTTTTTGATCCAACCGCTAAATCACCCTCAATCCCATGCCTCCATATTTTCTGCAATAGCCTACCGTGGGGAACCTTATCAAATGCTTTACTGAAATCCATATACACCACATCAACTGCTTTACCCTCATCCACCCTGTTTGGTCACCTTCTCAAAGAACTCTAAGGTTTGTGAAGCACGACCTACCCTTCATAAAACTGTGTTGACTATCCCTAATCAAATTATTCCTTTCTAGATGATTATAAATCCTCTTATAAATCCTTTCCAACACTTTATTCACAACCGAAGTAAGGCTCACTGGTCTGTAATTACCAGGATTGTCCCTCTTCCTCTTCTTGAGCAAGATGACAACATTTGCTATCCTAGGCAAGTATATCCTTCAAGTCAAAACTGAAGACAGTAATCCAAGTGTGGTTTCAACAAATCCTGTACCTTTCTAATAAGGCATTGATATTCTTGTACTCTAATCAATGTATTGTTTGCATTCCAAAATGCCTGCTGTTAACTTTCTGCAATTCATACGCAAGAGTACCTAATCCCTGTGACTTTTACTGATGTTTAATTATTTCTCAATTAAAAACAAAATCTGATTTTCCATTCTCCTTTCCTAAGTGGCTCTTGGTCGCTTAACAGGTTTATCATTTTTTTTACTCTTTGTACTCTCTTCAGCTCATTTTCCCAGCTAATTTCTTCAGCAAACTTAGTATATTACACTTTGTCTCCTTAAGTTATTAATAACTGAGGCCCAAGCACTAATGTGACCTCTGGGTCATTCCCAATGCCATGCACCAGTGAGGATAGAAACAGCAAGACAGGCCAGATGAATCTGTGGCGAAGGAGCTGGTGTAGGGGGCAAGGTTTTTGGTTCTTGGATCATTGGGATCTCTTCTGGGTAAGGGTGACTGTACAAGAGGGATGGGTTGCACTTGAACCAGAGGGGGTCCAATATCATTGCCGGGTGTTTTGCCAGTGTTAGTTGGGTAGGTTTAAACTAGTTTGGGAGGGTGGTGGGCCTTTAAATAAGAGAGAGGGGCAATCAAGAAGTTAGGGGAAAATATATTAGCCATGGAGAACAAGCTTACTATTTAGGATAGCCGGAGCACAGTAATGGGAGGGAAAAGAATTCTGATTTAAAGTGTATTTATTTCAACACAGGAGGCCTGGCTGGTAAGGCACATGAGCTCAGAGCATGAATTGGCTCTGGGGACTGGGATATTATAGCCATAACAAAAACATGGCTGAGAGAAGGGCAGGACTAGCAGTGTCACTGTACCAGGAAACTGAAGCTACTGGCATGACACATGTACTAGTAAGCAAGGAGAGGGAGGTTGCCCTTTTGATAAGGGAGGACATCATAACAGTGCTTAGACATGATACTCTTAAGGGAACAGCCATTCTGCTGAAAGTGCATTATAGACCACCAAATAACCAGTGGAGATGAGAGGAGATGTGTGGAGAGATTGCAGATACCTGTAGCAATAATAGAGCAATATTGGTTGGAGATTTTAATTTCCTCTGCACTGACTGGGTCACCCAGAGTGTAAAAGGCCCAGATGGGGTGTAATTTGTTGAATGCGTCCAAGAAAGTTTCCTAAATCAATATACAGAGGGCCCTACGTGGGAGGGTGCAACACTGGACCTCCGTTTAAGAAACTAGGTCAGGTAAGGGACTGAAGAGTCAACTGGAGGGTACTTTGGGCCCAGTGACCATAACTCTCTTAGCTTTAACATAGTTATCAAAGATGATAGAGCAGGTCCACAGGTTAAGGGACTGAGCTGGAGCAGGACCAATTTTTAGACCATTAGGCAGGATCTAGCTAAGGTAGTGTGAGTGAGTTTGCGTCAAGAAAAAGGAACAACTGACAAACAGGAGGCTTTTAGAAGTGCGATAAAGAGTCCAGGGCCAGTATGTCCTGTTTAGGGTGAAGGGAAAATGCAACAGGTTTATGTATCCCTGGCTGATGAGGGACATTAAAGGCTCTGATCAGGAAAAAGAAAGCAGCATACATTTGGTTTAAGCGATCAGGCTCAAGTGAATCCCTAGGTGAACATTAAAGTGCGATCCTACACTATTTTTGAGGGCATGAGATGGATCTCTGGCAGATAAGGACAAAGATGATCCCAAGAGGTTCTACAGCTGTATTAAGCACACTGAGTGAATACTGAGGAGAGAATCATTGATGCTGAGGAAATAAGGGAAACAAGAGGGGATGTTGTGGACTGCATACATATTACCAGAGGAGGTGTTTGCAGCCTTAAAGCACTTTAAGGTGAATAAATCCTTTGGGCCCAATCAAGTGCATCCTTGGATTTTGTGGGAGGTTAGGGAAGAAATTGCAAGGGCCCTTTAAGAGTTTTTTGCTTCATCATTAGCCACTGAAGTTCTGGAGGGTGGCTAATGTTGTTCCATGGTTTTATGAAAGGTATCAAAGAGAAGCCAGAGAACTACAGGCCACTGAAGGTGGTAGGCAAGTTATTGGAGAGGATGCTGAGGGACAGGATCAACCAACGTTTGGATAGTCAAGGTCTGATCTGGGATTGTCAGCATGGATTTGTGTGCAGGAAGTCATATCTGACGTACCCTTTAGAACTTTTTGAAAAGGTAACCAAGAGGATACGTCAGGGTAGGACAGAGGACACTGTCTATATGGATTTGAGTAAGGCCATGGACAGGATCCCACACAGCAGGTGAGTCACGGACATGAGGTCGCATGGGATCCAAGGATAACTAGCTAATTGAGTTCAAAATTGGCTCGATGGTTTGAAGCAGGTGGTGATGGCTGAAGGTTGCTTCTCGGACTGATGGCCTGTGATTAGTGGTCTGCCACAGGGGCTGATGCTGGAACCTGTTGTTATTTGTTATTTACATAAGTGATCTGGATGCGAATGTACAAGGCATGATTAGCAAGTTTGCGGATGATACAAAATTAGTAGGTATCATTGAAAGGGAGGATGGTTATCAAAAATTTGAGAGAGATCTTGATCAGATGGGGAAATGGACTAAGGATTGGCAAATGCAATTCAAGTCAGGTGTTGAACTTTGGAAAGTCAAACCAAGGCAGGCCTTATATAGTAAATGCTAAGGTCCTAAGGAGTGTTGTGGAACATAGGGACCTAGGACTACAAGCACATGGTTTGTTGAAAGTGGCATCACAGTTAGACAGGGTGGTGAAGGCATTTAGCATGCTGACCTTCAATCAGTTGAGACACCATGCAGGAGCTGGGATGTTATGTTACAGTTGTATAAGTCATTGGTGAGGCCATTATGTAGAGTTTTGGTCACCCTGTTACAGGAAAGACAGTTAAACTGGAAAGTATGCAAAGAAGATTTATGAGGATGTTGCTGGGACTAGCAGGCCTGCGTTATTGGGAGAGGTTGGCCAGCATTTGACTTTATTTCTTGGAACACAGGAGAATGAGGGGTAATTTTATTGGACAGTACAAAATCATAAGAGACTTGGCTAGGATGAATGCCTATAATCTTTTCCCAAAGATGGGGAATTGAAAAGTAGAGAGCATAAGTTTAAGTTGAGGGGGCAAAGATTTGAGGAGGACATGAGGGGCAACTTCTTCATGCAGAGGGTGATGCATATATGAAACGGGCTGTCAGAGAAAATGATTGAGGCAAGTACAATAACAACATTGAAAAAACATTTGGATAACTACATAGACGGGAACGGTTTAGAGGTATATGGACTAAATGCGGACACCATGGTCAACACAGTCCAGTTTGGGCCAAAGGGCATGCTTCCATGCTGTATTACCTTTTAACTCCATAACAGAGTTAGACTAAAATCTAACGCTCAAAATTTGACAGTCGGATGCAGAAATATGGCAATCTTACTGGAACTGTTTGCTTCTAGGAGGGATAAACACCAGCAGACTGGTTGTGCTGAATGTCCTTAACTTGCATGCATTTCAATTTCTAGCTCAACGTCGTGACATCCTGATTCAGGTGTACATCTGCTGCTCATCTAGTATCTTTTTTTTGGAAATGAAATACTTATTCTAAGATGTATTCTAACCCACATAACCTAAAACAAATGCTTACAGAACAAGTTTATACTGGATACATACGTGACAAAAGTAATTGTTTAGATTTTTGTAGAGTAATGCATCTTTACCACCGTCATTTTCCCAACGAATAATATAAGCAACTCCACAGTGGCTTTATAAAACTGTAAAATGACTCACAAAAAACACTTAAATGAAACAATATCCTGACAAACAAAGCTTTGATACAAAAAAAAACACTTACTTTTACCTATCAAAAATAGACTACTTGCTTCATGACAGTTAAATAAACAGTGAATGCAAGCCATGGCAGTAAAGGTTAATTTCTGTCAGAGCACGTCTAAAACATTCCAGTGGTTCAGTATTCAACATGGGCTGCAAAATACATTACTCAAGCTGCAAGAAAAGTCTCAAATGTACCTTCTCAATACTGTACTGATATAAACAAAGATATTTGATTTATAGTTTTCCACCTGTATTCAGATGATTGATCTGCTTAAAAGGACTTGTTTGAATTCACACTTGGCAACTGGCTGCTCAAATGGGCAACAGTTGGACTTTTCTCAGTTAACACTTTCAGCAACAGATTTCAAACTCAATATATTTACATCACAATACTTTGACAAAGCTCATTAGGCCTCCAATGTATTGCTCTCTGCCCATCCATATCCCTGCGAGATGATGCATTATATCCAGTACTTCAATAAAATGAAAACTGAAGAATTCTAAAACAATAGCAATGTTTCTGTACAGGATTATATACTATGCAATTCAATTTTGAAACATGCCAGTAAATTCAATTTGCAAGATGACTTCAAAAACTGTAATTTTGCCTCAATTCCTAACCGGCTTCTGTAGTTGCTATGCAACAAGCCACATCGTATGTCAAGGAAGGTTTATGCTGATTTAATGCACTGAACTGTACACACTTCCTATACTTAATGGCTTATATAGAATTTAATTTTTTTTTGGGAAAAGTAACATTACCTGAATGGGTTCCTCTTCTTCACATTGTCCAGAAACTAAAAGGTCACCGTACTCTCCCATACACCAAGCACCCACCTGCACTAGAGGTTGCTGAGAGGTATCTTCCTATTTGATTTCATTACCATTTGTGACCACTGTTAGTGTTTAACTTAATCATAGAATCCTGACAGTGTGGAAAGAGGCCCCTTGGCCCAACAAGTCCGCACAGACCCTCGGAGCATCCTCCCCCATGCCCCCAGATCTATCCCCCTATAACCCACCTACTCTACACATCCCTGAACACTTTGGGCAGTTTAGCATGGCCAATCCATATAGCCTACACATTTTTGAACTGTGGGAGGAAACCCATGCAGACACGGGGAGAATGTGTGAACTCCACACATCCAAGCACACGTCCAAGTCAGAATTGCCATAATAGGCACACAGTAGTGGGGGAAATTATGCACGTGCTGGCAGCAGCAATGGGTTTTATGTATGTCTGTACCACTTTGCAAGTTTGATGTCAGGAGTTAAAGCAGTATGTTAAGACATTACATTTTTCTTGACCTGTGACACCATACTTCAAGATGTGTGCCCTGACACACAGAAACACAATTTCTTGGCACCACCGCTCTCATGCTCCATGATAGAGAACAGTATGCGCAAATTCCTGTGATTAGTGATTCATAAATTTTAGGTCAAAAATTCAAGGGACAGTGTACCCCTGAATCATATTTCTGCTATTTTTGATTCTTTTGTCTTATTTTTTTCTCTGCTAAGATCCACACATTTTCAATGTCTTTTAAATGTGATTTTTTCGCATTGTATTGAGTTACAGCAGTTATTTTAAATGAATTTCATGAATTGATTTCTTTTCAACAGCCCATGGGGTGAGATTACTCTAGGCATTTTAACGGTCACTGGAAAATGAAAACGTCTTTTTCTGATGAAGGGTCTAGGCCTGAAACGTCAGCTTTTGTGCTCCTAAGATGCTGCTTGGCCTGCTGTGTTCATCAAGCTCCACATTTTGTTATCTCGGATTCTCCAGCATCTGCAGTTCCCATTATCTCTGATTCACCATAACCAGGTGAGAGTTGAAACTCTCCATGTCACTTCACCTGCTCTGGCAAGACAGGAATTGACTATTCCCAAATTTCATATGCACAATTGAGCATTCAATAAAAGGCAACTGCCCTGGCTGCCCGTATTATTCTTTTTGCATTTTCAAATCAAACCTGCAATGAGATTCTTCGACAATAAGAAGGTCACAAGGAAGACGATCAATGTCATAACATTTCCAAATGTTGTTACGTAAACGTATTTTAAAAAAATACCTTTCTCGTGAGACAAGGAGGAGCATTCTTGATTCTGCTAGCCAGCGAAGAAAGATGCTACAGATTTGCCTTCACCATCCTGTGCTAGAAGGCAAAGAAATAAACTAAACATTTGGAATTTCGGTAGTGCAGACATTTACTAATTGTTTTTATAATACATTACAATTCCTTAATGTCATTAGAGAGCAACGCTGACAGTGTATGATTTTGTATCACCTTCGCTGACCATCTGACCTGTACGGACATAACTCCGACAATCAGCTTTTTAAAAGGTGGTGAAATGAAGACCCTGTGAGAAATCAAGATAATAAAGTGTGAAGCTGGATGAACACAGCAGGCCAAGCAGCATCTCAGGAGCAGGAAAGCTGACGTTTCGGGCCTAGACCCTTCATCAGAGAGGGGGCTGGGGTAAGGGTTCTGGAATAAATAGGGAGAGAGAGGGAGGCGGACCAAAGATGGAGAGAAAAGAAGATAGGTGGAGAGAGTATAGGTGGGGAGATAGGGAGGGGATAGGTCAGTCCAGGGAAGACGGACAGGTCAAGGAGGTGGGATGAGGTTAGTAGGTAGCTGGGGGTGCGGCTTGGTGTGGGAGGAAGGGATGGGTGAGAGGAAGAACAGGTTAGGGAGGCAGAGACAGGTTGGACTGGTTTTGGGATGCAGTGGGTGGAGGGGAAGAGCTGGGCTGGTTGTGTGGTGCAGTGGGGGGAGGGGACGAACTGGGCTGGTTTAGGGATGCAGTTGGGGAAGGGGAGATTTTGAAACTGGTGAAGTCCACATTGATACCATTGGGCTGCAGGGTTCCCAAGCGGAATATGAGTTGCTGTTCCTGCAACCTTCGGGTGGCATCATTGTGGCACTGCAGGAGGCCCATGATGGACATGTCATCTAAAGAATGGGAGGGGGTGTGGAAATGGTTTGCGACTGGGAGGTGCAGTTGTTTATTGCGAACCGAGCGGAGGTGTTCTGCAAAGCGGTCCCCAAGCCTCCGCTTGGTTTCCCCAATGTAGAGGAAGCCACACCGGGTACAATGGATGCAGTATACCACATTGGCAGATGTGCAGGTGAACCTCTGCTTAATATGGAAACTCATCTTGGGGCCTGGGATGGGGGTGAGGGAGGAGGTGTGGGGGCAAGTGTAGCATTTCCTGCGGTTGCAGGGGAAGGTGCCGGGTGTGGTGGGGTTGGAGGGCAGTGTGGAGCGAACAAGGGAGTCACGGAGAGAGTGGTCTCTCCGGAAAGCAGACAGGAGTGGGGATGGAAAAATGTCTTGGGTGGTGGGGTCGGATTGTAGATGGCGGAAGTGTCGGAGGATGATGCGTTGTATCCGGAGGTTGGTGGGGTGGTGTGTGAGAACGAGGGGGATCCTCTTTGGGCGGTTGTGGCGGAGGCGGTGTGTGAGGGATGTGTTGCTTGAGACGCGGTCAAGGACGTTCTCGACCACTGTGGGGGGAATGTTGCGGTCCTTGAAGAACTTGGACATCTGGGATGTGCGGGAGTGGAATGCCTCATCGTGGGAGCAGATGCGGCGGAGGTGGAGGAATTGGGAATAGGGGATGGAATTTTTGCAGGAGGGTGGGAAGGAGGATGTGTATTCTAGGTAGCTATGGGAGTCAGTGGGCTTGAAATGGACATCAGTTACAAGCTGGTTGCCTGAGATGGAGACTGAGAGGTCCAGGAAGGTGAGGGATGTGCTGGAGATGGCCCAGGTGAACTGAAGGTTGGGGTAGAAGGTGTTGGTGAAGTGTATGAACTGTTCGAGCTCCTCTGGGGAGCAAGAGGCGGCGCCGATACAGTCATCAATGTAACGGAGGAAGAGGTGGGGGTTTGGGGCCTGTGTAGGTGTGGAAGAGGGACTGTTCCACGTAACCTACAAAGAGGCAGGCATAGCTGGGGCCCATGCGGGTGCCCATGGCCACCCCCTTGGTCTGTAGGAAGTGGGAGGAATCGAAAGAGAAGTTGTTGAGGGTGAGGACGAGTTCGGCTAGGCGGATGAGGGTGTTGGTTGAGGGGGACTGGTCGGGCCTGCGGGACAGGAAGAAGCGGAGGGCCTTGAGGCCATCTGCATGCGGAATACAGGTGTATAGGGACTGGACGTCCGTGGTGAAAATGAAGTATTGGGGGCCAGGGAATTGGAAGTCCTGGAGGAGGTGGAGGGCATGGGTGGTGTCCAGTTCTGGAAGTGACAGGCCTATATTTGGGAAGGAAATTTCTTTCGACACAGTTGTGGTATGCTGGAACACCACAATCTTCCACCTCCACTGGAATCAATTCTGGTTGGGAAGGCACAAGCTTGAACTATTCCTCGTGTGGCTAATTGAAGCCCTTTAGTAAAAAGAAACAGCTTTTACATGTGGGAGCTGTATCGTTGTGCTTGAATACCAAAGGGACATAGAACAGCTTGTAAGGTAACAAGGTGTAGAGCTGGATGAACACAGCAGGCCAAGCAGCATCGGAGGAGCAGGAAAGCTGATGTTTCGGGCTTAGATCCTTCTTCAGAAATGTAGGAGGGGAAGGAGGTTCTGAAATAAATTGGGAGAGAGGGGAAGGCAGATAGAAGATGGATAGAGGAGAAGACAGGTGGAGAGGAAACAGACAGGTCAAAGAGGTGGGAATGGAGTCAGTAAAGGTGAGTGCAGGTGGGGAGTTGGGAAGGGGATAGGCCAGTCCAGGGAGGATGGACACGTCAAGGGGGCGGGATGAGGCTAGTATTTCGGAGTTGGGGGTGGGGCTTTAGGTGGGAGGAAGGACAGGTTAGGGAGGCAAGCTGGGCTGGTTTTGGGATGCAGTAGGGGGAGGGGAGACTTTGAAGCTTGTGAAGTCCACGTTGACACCATTGGGCTGCAGGGTTCCCAAGCGAAATATGAGTTGCTGTTCCTGCAACCTCCGGGTGGCATCAGTGTGGCACTGCAGGAGGCCCAAGATGGACATGTCGTCTGAGGAATGGGAGGGAGAGTTGAAATTGTTCACGACTGGGAGGTGCAGTTCGCACGAAACAACTGCATCTCCCAGTGGCAAACCATTTCAACTCTCCCTCCTGTTCCTCAGATGACATGTCCATCCTGGGCCTCCTGCAGTGTTATCTGTGTTATCTCAGATTCTCCAGCAACTGCAGTTCCCACTATGTCTAGAACAGATTGTAGGTCAGTTTTTGTAGCCTTCTTTATGGCTTGTGGCAGGGGAAAGTGCCCCTTGATATTTAAGCATTTTCATCCTTTTTTAAGACTCCAAATGCCAAAAAAATGTAGCTTTAACTGCTTGATCTTATTATATCATGAACCCTAGCAGAACCATTGTCAGACAGTTTTAATGGAAAGTGACCTTTATAGTTCCATTATCCTAATTATACTAATTCTATAAATCTCCAGCAACCAAACTATAACACATTAGAAAGCTACAGCATTAGAACACATCAGAATAATAAAATAATTTGGAGAATTTTTTTCTAAAAGCTTCCAAGGTTAATTTATTTGTGTGTCTATAGTTGGTTTAGTTGAATCCTTTTAACAAATGCATAACCTGTTTCTAAATTTCAGTTTCAAGTTATAGAGTCATTCAGCATGGAAAGAACGCCTTCTATCCAACTTGTCCATGTCAACCAGCCATCCAAATCTGACCTAGCCTGACTTGCCAGCATTTGGCTCATATCCCCCTATTCCTTACTGTTCGCATACCCATCCAGATGCCTTTTAAATGTTGTAATTGTCCCCACTTCCACCATTTCTGAGAGCATTCTGTACTCGCTCCACCCTCTGTGTGAAAAAGTGACCCCTCATACTTTCTTGAATTCATCATTTTGTGCTAATTTCAGCTGAAAGGATCAAACATGGGTTGGAGGGTGAGAGGTGGGCTGATGATTTATGAGGACAGAAGATTCGAGTTCACTCCCTTCTGTAAAGAGTACTCTGTTAGCATCTCCAATTCTTTGGGAATGAACCCTGACAATACTCATCCCCAAATTAACACCCACAAGTCAGCTACAACTGGCATTTCGTAGGTCTTTAGCAGAACATTGCTGCAAAGCCATACCAAAACCATGATTTGTGCTGTTCTCTCAACACGTAGGGTTTTACAGGCGTGGTGATTGTGGGTGGATGTTATCTGCTCTGAAGTAGATTCTTACTTTGAGCCAGTCATTGAGCATTTCACATGTGTTTTCTGGATTATTTTTGATCACCCATTGAGAATGAATGTGTTAATTCTGTCACCTTACCAATGTCAAGCAAACGGTTTTCAAGCTCTTTTCTCAGGATCATTTCTGACTTTCTCTGTAAAATAAAACTGCATGCATTGTTTGAGCGTACATTTTAGTTCAGTTAGATGTCTTTTGGATGCCCAGTACATAGTGAGGTTTCTGTTATGCACGATTTTAAAGTTGTGAAATCCTGACTTTGTGCCAATATAAATTAAAACTATGGCAGGGTGGTGGTAGAGTCTTGTTCAGATTGGAGCCCTGTAACCAAAGGTGTGCCACAAGGATTGTGCTTTTTTTTCCTGTTCATTTGTGGGATGTGGGCATTGCTGGCTGGCTGGCATTTCTTGTCTATCCCTAGCTGCCCTTGACCAGGTGGTGGTGAGCTGCCTTCTTGAAACGCTGCAGCCCTGTTGCTGTGGGTTTACGCACAATGCTATTAGGGAGGGAATTCCAGGATTTTGACCCGGCGACAGTGAAGAAACGGTGATATATTTCCAAGTCAGGATGGTGATTGACTTGGAAGGGAACTTGGAGGTGTTGGTGTTCCCATATGAGTGATGCCTTCTAGATGGAGGTCGTTGTGGCATCTGAGAATCTTTGGTGAATTTCTGCAGTGCGTCTTGTACAAGCAGGATCCAGTGTTGCGCATCTTTTGTACAGATGATTTTGCTGAGAATGTAGGAGGTATGGTTACTAAGTTTGCGGATGACACCAAAATTGGTGGCATAAAGGAGAGTGAAGAAGATTGTCTAAGAGCACAACTGGGTCTTGATGAACTGGGCCAGTGGGCTGAGGATTGGCAAATGGATTTTAATTTAGGTTGTTGCATTTTGGTATGACAGACCAGAGCAGGACTTAAAATGGTAGTGCCCTGGGAATTGTGTTTGAAAAGATAGATCTAGGGGTGCAGGTACATAGTACATAGTGGCATCCTAGGTGGACAGGGTGGTGAAGAAGATGTGCTTACCTTCATCAGTCAGAGCATTGAGCACAGGAGTTGGGACATCATGTTACATCTGTATGAGGCATGGTAAGACTACTTTTGCACTACTGCATTGCAATTATGGCTGTCCTGCTATAGGAAGGATATTATTCTGGAACGGGTGCAAAAAGATTTATAGGGATGTTACTGAGACTGGAAGGTTTGAGTTTTAAGGAGAGGCGGGGAGTTTTTTCCTCTGAAGCGTAGGAGGCTAAGAGGTGACCTGAGGGACAACTTTTTCACACAGAGGATGGTGCATATCTGGAATGAGCCAGAGGACGTGGTACAAGCGAGTACAATTCCAGCATTTAAAGACATTTGGACAGGTACATGGCTAGGAAAGGTTTAAGGGGATGTGGGCCAAATGCAGACAAATGCAACTAGTTAATTTAGGAAACTTGGACTCAGCATGGACGAGGTGGACCGAAGGGTCTGTTTCCTGCTTTATGTCTCTATGACTCCTTCCTTAGAAGCAAAGACTTTGTAACTGTTATTATGAGAGCCTGTGACTTGATATCAACTTTCAGGAACAGAGCATTTAGGCCTTCCAGCTTTCTGCACTGTATTCAATGGCCTTTGTGCTTCAGCCCACGTGCACTTCAGATATTCTTATTTATTTAAACTTTTAATTAAGGAAACCTTAGAAATTTATATTACTTTGGAAGAATTTACATTTTAATGAAAAAGAAATGATCTCTGCTTTCTAGGCGATTATTACTCTATCTATAGATCTGTCCAGAAACTGATGCTGCTTTTAGATGAGAAGCTCTCTCAATGTTCAAATTCTCTGTTGTCTAAAAGTGTTGTCCAGTTGGTCATCATTTAATTTTCACAATACACACTACCAAAATATTGAAACCTTTTATTAATGGCTACCAATGCAACCTTGGTGTGAGTTCTTCTCTGACAGAACATTTACTCTGATGCAGCAATACTTATGTTATTTCCTATACCATGAGAAATTGGGCATGAATGTCTGGTACTGTAAGTGCCAACACATATTTATTACAACTATTTTATATAAACATTACATTCCTCTTGCTCAAGTGTCTGGGTAAGCATTAACCTACTAAATTACAATAGACGTTCTTGTGTCCTGTGTGGAGTTTGCACATTCTCCCCGCATCTGCGTGGGTTTCCACCATGTGCTTCAGTTTCCTCCCACAGTCCAAAGATGTGCACGTCAGGTGGATTCGCCATGCTAAACTGTCCCACCGGGGCCCAGAGATATGCACGCTAGGTGGATTAGCTGTGGTATATGCAGCATTACAGCGATTAGGTGGGTCTGGATGGATTGCTATTTGGAAAGTTGGTGCAGTCTAGATGGGTCAAATAGCCTCTTGCTGGGCTGTAGGGATCCAATGATTCGAAAGTGTCATGCCTCAAGTGATCCTGATATAAGGTGGAGTTTGAGACCTTTTGAGATCTCAGGTCCTATAGTATGATTTAGATATAATGTCATGAGTATGTCTCTTAAGGGCATAATTACATGCTAACTACGAAAACAACGTTTAGTTCTAGTTTCATTGCCACATTCAGAGATTTTCTTTCCTTTCAAGAATCTTCACTGCAAATTGCGATTGATCTGTCTCCATAAATTGTCAGCTCATTTAAATGAATAAATTTCAATATATGTCATGTTTCGTGACAAAAATGTGTTGAGGCTTGCTATATAACAATCTGGAAGGATGATTGTTTCATCGTAAATAGAAAGATAGTTCTGAGTAAGAATACAAAAACTTCATAGCATCAACTTTAGGCCCTTTCTTCCTATGGTTTTACGTGTTGAATTTTTTACTGAATAAGATCAAGTCTGCCAGCATTTTCATTTTGTAGACAGCAGGTCAGGTTGAGGACAGTCTGGAGGGCTGGAGTTAATCATTTGAAAGCAAATAAAAGTAATACTGTTACCATTTCTGTCCATGGACTTTCACATATTCCAGCTTTTATTGAAATAAATCATTTATAAATAGAGAGTGTTAGAACATTTTGTTTGTCTCTGTTATGCTTTGACTTTAAAAAGACAGCGTCTCTTATTCCTTGTTTTTTTTCAAACTGCAGGCATATTTGCTTTCACATTCTTGATGTATTCGAGAGTCGAGAGTAGTCATGGCATTCTTTTTAATTCAGGATTTAGTTCCAACCTATCATTTGTTATAATGGTGATAATGGGAACTGCAGATGCTGGAGAATCCAAGATAACAAAGTGTGGAGCTGGTTGAATACAGCAGGCCAAGCGGCATCTCAGGAGCACAAAAGCTGACATTTCGGGCCTAGACCCTTCATCAAAGAGGGGGATGGGGAGAGGGAACTGGAATAAATAGGGAGAGAGGGGGAGGCAAACCGAAGTTGGAGAGAAAAGAAGATAGGTAGAGAGAAGGGTATAGGTGAGGAGGTAGGGAGGGGATGGGTCAGTCCAGGGAAGACGGACAGGTCAAGGAGGCAGGCTGAGGTGGTAGGTAGGAAATGGAGGTGCGGCTTGAAGTGGGAGGAAGGGATGGGTGAGAGGAAGAACAGGTTAGGGAAGCGGAGACAGGCCGGGCTGGTTTTGGGATGCAGTGGGGGGAGGGGACGAGCTGGGCTGGTTTTGTGATGCAGTGGGGGAAGGGGAGATTTTGAAGCTTGTGAAGTCCACTTTGATACCATTGGGCTGCAGGGTTCCCAAGCGGAATATGAGTTGCTGTTCTTGCAACCTTCGGGTGGCATCATTGTGGCACTGCAGGAGGCCCATGACGGACATGTCATCTGAGTAATGGGAGGGGGAGTGGAAATGGTTCGCGACAGGGAGGTGGAGTTGTTTGTTGCAAACTGAGTGGAGGTGTTCTGCAAAGCGGTCCCTGAGCCTCTGCTTGGTTTCCCCAATGTAGAGGAAGCCACACCAGGTACAGTGGATACAATATACCACATTAGCAGATGTGCAGGTGAACATCTGCTTGATATGGAAAATCATCTTTGTGCCTGGGATAGGGGTGAGGGAGGAGGTGTGGGGGCAAGTGTAGCACTTCCTGCGGTTGCAGGGGAAGGTGCCAGGTGTGGTGGGGTTGGAGGGGAGTGTGGAGCGGACAAGGGAGTTGCGGAGAGAGTGGTCTCTCCAGAAGGCAGACAAGGGTGGGGATGGAAAAGTAGCTTGGGTGGTGGGGTCGGCTTGTAGATGCCGCCTCCCCCTCTATCCCTATTTGTAATAATAGGTTTTTTTTACTGACTATTAAACAACCCCAGTGAAACTTAATTTTGGACATTTGAATGAGGTTGTGAATATGGAACACAGTTACTGAGGTGCAATAAACCCTATCATATTACCTAAGTTAACTACTGCTTCTGCTGAAACTTACTTGTGGTTCCTCCCTTCACCCCAAACTGCTAGAATCAGAGAATCTGTACAGTGCAGAAAGAGGACGTTTGGCCCATCGAGCCCACAACCTCGAGCTAAGTACCCCAGGTAATTTTTAGATTCCCTACAGTGTGGAAACAGGCCCTTCGGCCCAACAAGTCCATGCCGATCCTTGAAGCATCCCACCCAGAACCATCCCCTTGTAACCTACATACCCCTGAACACTATGGGCAATTTAGCATGGCTAATTCACCAGCCTGCACATCTTTGGACTGTGGGAGGAAACCGGAGGACCTGGAGGAAACCCAGAGGAAACCCATGCATACACGGGGAGAATGTGCAATCTCCTCACTGACAGTCACCCGAGGCTGGAATCGAACCTGGGTCCCTGGTGCTGTGAGGCTGCAGTGCTAACCACTGAGTCACCGTGCCATAAATTTAGTGAACAATTTCAGCTGCAATGACATCATAGGTGGTTTGACTTCACCTGCCAATACCCAAAAAATCCTTCACATAACACAAGGACAATTTGTTTTTAATGTAGTTAAAAAAAAAACCCAAAGGTTCTTCACAGGAAAATTCTTAAAAGCATTTCCCTCCAGGCTGCATAATCAGGACAAGTGGTCAAAAGCTTGGTGAAGATGTAAGTTTTAAGAACATCTTCAAGAAGGAAACAGAGGTGCAAATATTAATGGAGGGAAATTCAGAGCTTAGCACCTTGGTAACTGAAGCTATGGAAGCTAACAGTGGAACAGTTGAAATATGCAATATTTTAAGAGGTCTGAGTTAGAGGAGTACCAAAAGCTTGGAGCATCATAGCCTTGATGGAGATTTCATAATTAGAGAGGGGTGAGACTATGGAGGGATGTGAAAGCAAATTGTTGTTTAACCAGGAAGCATTGTATGCCAGCAAGCCAAGAGGTGATCGTTGAATGAAACTTGTGTGAGTTACGATCCAGGTTTTAAATGGTCTTTTGTGGTATGAAGTAGAATTGTCTTTACCACATCTTAACAAGTGTGGGTTGTGATCAGTCTGCACTCTCTACTGTCAGCTGAACTGTAGATATCTTTGTGGACTAAGCTTGTACACTTTGAAAATTTTCTTTCACCAAGTTCTGCATGGCAGCACAAATGTATTATAGGCAAGAGATATACTGTGGATTATTATGCCATCAGTTAATAATCACATCTGATATTCCGTTCTATTTTAGTAGAAGACAAAAGGTTGGTGGTCATTTAACTTAGTATAATGCATCATTGCTCCTTTAAAGTACAATCATATTGTAGCAGACAGTATTTTATAGAAATATGTATCACTATATTTTGGTACTTTTCAAAGAGCAGGCTTTAATTCAACATTTTCTACTGAACCAGAAGGAAACAAAAAAATCTGTTGAATTAGTCAGCAAAGTTATTTTGAATTGAAGGAAAATTTACACTAATTGTGTATTTGCATTTCTGTATTTTTCAGGTATGAGAATACTAGTGACCTTACTGCTAGATACTCTGCCTATGTTAGGCAATGTCCTTCTCCTTTGTTTTTTTGTCTTCTTTATATTTGGAATTGTTGGCGTGCAGCTATGGGCTGGGCTGCTAAGGAACAGGTGTTTTTTTGAAGACAGCTTTGCAATGTAAGTACACCATCTATAATCATTAAGCTGCATGAAAGTTTTTTACTGTGATGTCGATTTTTCCTGAAAGATTTGAATTTTGTATATAGACTGAATGGTAGTAGACCAGTCCAATATAATAGTCATAAAACCGTTATTTACTACACACACTAAAAATCTAGATATCAGATTTCTAGGTCTGAAAATCCAAGATCTTTCCTTTAAAGTAAGTGAGAGCTTCATATGTTGTAGTTCAGTAACTTCTTAATGTCACCCAAAAAGCAGTAGTTATTTGTAAGTATAATTCACTGTGGGAAGCTGTGCTTGACAGACAGATGATTTGCACAGCCTAAATGTGATATTTTTGGGTTATTTGAAAATTAGATTGGATAGAAATCTTTACCCCTCCATGTAAGCCCATGATGAACTTGACCTTGACAGCAATATTAATGTAAACATTATCTTCTTAATTGAAACTAATAACTTTACATAGCAGATGCAGCTAAGACAAATCTTATGAATTAGCTTGGTAGCCTACTCACCCTATATGTAATTGTTCCCAATCGCAAAGTCTTTCAGAACTCTGTCCTGATCTATCCTGATCTACAGCTGACAATAGTACACAACCAGTTGAAAAAGGGCACAATTTTCATCAAAAATGGCACAAACTGCAGAATCTTTTCAACTCATTCTGAATGGCATATCTTACCTTCAAATAAGAAGACAGCAGCAAATATTTGCTTTTTCTCAGCTACTAGATTAAGCCACTGTCATCTAATGAACCAGTAAACTTTGACAACTTATACTGCGATCATGCGACTCTATCTCATTTGTCTTGTTTCAAATAGAAGGGTACAGAAGCAGAGGGACCCAAGTGTATAAGTTCTCGGATCATTGAAGTGACAGGACAGGCAGAGAAAGCAATAGGTAAAGTACATAGTATCCTTAGCTTGTTTAGCGATGGGTGGCTTCCAGGTGTCTGGAGTAGCGGTCTTTTCCCGGCATGGTGGTCTCAGCCCTGCGGAGTGGTATGGCATGGCAGTTTTGCCGGTGTTGAGGTCTTATCGGCAGTCCGGCATGGTCTTCAGTGAGTGCTTCTGGCCCAGTGTTCTGACAGCCCAGCGTGGTGTTTTCATCCAGGTTGGCGGTCCCTTTCTCGGAATTTTCTTCAGTGGCTGCTGTTGGCTTGGTATTCTGACAGTCCACAGTGGCATTTTTTGTCACGGGTGGTGGTCTTGTCCCAGCAGCAGTTTTCTACATCAGAGGCTTTTGACCCAGTTTTTCTGGTAGCCCTTTGTGTCAGTTTCATCCTAGTGTGTTGTTCTCACCATGGATTGATCAGCTTCCTCCAAAACCAGGAGCCGTTAAATGCACTGTGCTGAACTTCTGTTTTAGTTTTATAGTTACATATGACTTCTGACATGAATACAGGCACCATGGTAAGGCGAGTTATAAAACTTTTCATTGTATTTTTCTTGTAAAAGTACATATGCAATAAGTTCTAAATTCCAATAAACATAGAGTACAAGAACAAGGAGGTGAAGTTGAACTTGTACAAGACACTTGTTAGACCTCAGCAGGAATCTTGTGTACCATTCTGAGCACCACATTATAGGAAGGAAATGAATACATTGGAGAATATTATAATGGCTGTAGGGATGTAGAAGTTTAATAATGAGGATATATTAAGAAGATAAAACTGATTTTAATCTAAACTAATAAGAGGGCATAAATTTAAAGTTATCTTCAAAAAAAGCAAGGATTAAGCAAGTAAAATGTTTTCATTCGGTGAGTAGTTAGGGTATGGGATGCATTGACTGAAAAGTGTGGTGGAGACAGGTTCAATTGAGGCAATCAAAAGGGGCATTGGATGATTATTTGAATGAAAATGTGCAAAGGTACGGTGAGAAAAGAGGAGATTGACACCAGATGAAGATGCTCATTTAACAAGCCACTGCAGGCTCAATGGGCCAAATAGTCTCCTTGATGTATAACATTTCGCTGATTCTGAGTTTTGATTTTCAGCCTCGGTGTCACCCTCAGTTTCTTTGGGCTGAAGTTTACATGGTAAGGTGGGGCAGGCAGTACAGAAACTGAGTGAACAGCAAGGGTGGACAATCAAGCATTGAATGGTCCAATTATGAGACAATTGTGAGAAGCGAAGGGGTACTTTGCTCCCTTACTGAAAGCCAAACTGCCATTTGGCAGAGGGGAACTGCAGCTGTTAACATCTGTCAAAATAGATTTGTAAAGGCCTGCTCTCAATCCATCTTAATAAAAACCAAAAGAACTGCGGATGCTGTACATCAGGAACAAAAATGGAAGTTGTTGGAAAAGCTCAGCAGGTCTAGCAGTATCTGTGAAGGGAAAGTCAGAGTTAACATTTCGGCCCTGGTGACCCTTCCTTGGAAGGGTCTGTTCTAAGGAGGGGTTGCCTGACCTGAAACGTTAACTCTGATGTTTTCTTCACAGACCGTTATTAATTTGTTATTGTTATTTGACGTAAGCTTTCTACTTTAGTATTGAGTTGGCGTTCAGATAAGTGGGGTATGGATGCTAGGACAGTTGCTTGCTCCTCCTGCAGAATGTGGCAGTTGGGAGATGTGGCACACGTCTCCGCTGGCTACATCTGCGGGAAGTGCACCCAGCTACAGCTCCTTGAAAACCGTGTTAGGGAAATGGAGCTGGAGCTGGATGAACTACGGATCATTCAGGAGGCAGAGGGGGTAATTGAGAGGAGTTATCGGGAGTTGGTCACTCCTAAGGCTCAGGTCGAGGATAGATGGGTTACAGTTAGGGGGAGGAAAGGGGACAGACAGACAGTGCAGAGATCCCCTGTGGGCATTCCCCTCAGCAATAAGTATACCGTTTTGGATACTGCTGGGGGGGATGACCTACCAGAGGAAAGCCATAGTAGTCAGTTCTCTGGCACTGAGCCTGACACTGTGGCAAAGAAGGGAAGGGGGCAGAATAGAAAAGTACTCGTGGTAGGGGACTCGATAGTTAGGGGAATCGACAGGAGATTTTGTGGGCAAGATCGGGATTCCCGGAAGGTATGTTGCCTCCCTGGTGCCAGGGTCCGGGACGTCTCCGATCGGTTGTATAAAGTTCTAAAAGGGGAGGGCGAACAGCCAGAAATCGTGTTACATATTGGCACAAATGATATAGCCAGAAATAGGTTTGAGGATATAAAAAGTGATTTCAGGGAGTTAGGATGGAAGCTGCAGAGCAGGACGAACAGAGTAGTGTTCTCTGGTTTACTACCGGTGCCACGAGATAGTGAGGTGAGGAACAGGGAGCGGGCGCAGCTGAACACGTGGCTACGCAGCTGGTGTAGGAGGGAGGGCTTCAGATATGTTGATAATTGGGATGCCTTCTGGGGAAGGTGGGACCTGTACAAGAAGGACGGGTTGCATCTGAACTGGAAGGGGACCAATGTCCTGGGTGGAAGGTTTGCTCGAGTAGTTCGAGAGGGTTTAAACTAGTATGGCAGGGGGGTGGGAACCTGAGCTGTATACCAGAGGTGAGCGTTGATGCAGGTGAGGCAGTAGCAAGAGGTAGACCAGCTAGTGGGAAGGATTTTCCTGGGAAGGAACCAAGGGATCGGTTAAAGTGTGTTTGCTTTAATGCAAGGAGTATCAGGAATAAAAGTGATGAACTTAGAGCATGGATCAGTACCTGGTGCTATGATGTTGTGGCCATAACAGAGACATGGGTTTCTCATGGGCAGGAATGGTTGCTGGATGTTCCAGGGTTTAGAACATTTAAAAAGAATAGGGAGGGGGGAAAAAGAGGAGGGGGTGTAGCACTACTAATCAGAGAGGGTATCACAGCTACAGAAGCTTCCTTTGTCGAGGAAGATCTGCCTACTGAGTCAGTGTGGGTGGAAATTAGGAACAGCAAGGGAGTAGTCACCTCGTTAGGGGTTTACTACAGGCCCCCCAATAGCAGCAGGGAGATTGAAGAAAGCATAGGTCGACAGATTTTGGAAAAGTGTGCACGCAGTAGGGTTGTTGTAATGGGTGACTTTAACTTTCCTAATATTGATTGGAACCTCCTTAGAGCAGAAGATTTGAATGGAGCTGTTTTTGTAAGGTGTGTTCAGGAGGGTTTCCTAACGCAGTACGTTGACAGGCCGACGAGGGGAGAGGCCATTCTAGACTTGGTGCTCGGAAACGAGCCGGGGCAGGTATCAGATCTTGTGGTGGGAGAGCATTTTGGTGATAGTGACCATAACTGCCTCACATTCTACATAGCTATGGAGAAGGAGAGGATTAGGCAGAATGGGAGGATATTTAATTGGGGAAGAGGAAACTATGATGCGATTAGACATGAGTTAGGAAGCATGGACTGGGAGCAGTTGTTCCATGGTAAGGGAACTATCGACATGTGGAGACGGTTTAAGGAACAGTTGTTGGGAGTGATGAGTAAATATGTCCCTCTGAGACAGGCAAGAAGGGGTAAGATTAGGGAACCTTGGATGACGAGAGCGGTGGAGCTTCTAGTGAAAAGGAAGAAGGTAGCTTACATAAGGTGGAGGAAGCTAGGGTCAAGTTCAGCTAGAGAGGATTACATGCAGGCAAGGAAGGAGCTCAAAAATGGTCTGAGGAGAGCCAGGAGGGGGCACGAGAAAGGCTTGGCAGAAGGAATCCGGGAAAACACAAAGGCATTTTACACTTACGTGAGGAATAAGAGAATGGTCAAAGAAAGAGTAGGGCCGATCAGGGATAGCATAGGGAACTTGTGTGTGGAGCCTGAGGAGGTAGGGGAAGCCCTAAATGAGTTTTTTGCTTCTGTCTTTACGAAAGAAACGAACTTTGTAGTGAATGAAACCTTTGAAGAGCAGGTGTGCATGCTGGAATGGATAGAGATAGACGAAGCTGATGTGCTGAAAATTTTGTCAAACATTAAGATTGACAAGTCGCCAGGCCCGGATCAGATTTGTCCTCGGCTGCTTTGGGAAGCGAGAAATGCAATTGCTTCGCCACTTGCGAAGATCTTTGCATCCTCGCTCTCCACTGGAGTCGTACCTGAGGACTGGAGAGAGGCAAATGTAATTCCTCTCTTCAAGAAAGGAAATAGGGAAATCCCCGGCAATTATAGACCGGTAAGTCTCACGTCTGTCGTCTGCAAGGTGTTAGAAAGGATTCTGAGGGATAAGATTTATGACCATCTGGAAGAGCATGGCTTGATCAAATACAGTCAACACGGCTTTGTGAGGGGTAGGTCATGCCTTACAAACCTTATTGAGTTTTTTGAGGATGTGACTAGAAAAGTTGATGAGGGTCGAGCTGTGGATGTGGTGTATATGGACTTCAGTAAGGCATTTGACAAGGTTCCCCATGGTAGGCTCATTCAGAAGGTCAGGAGGAATGGGATACAGGGGAACTTAGCGGCTTGGATACAGAATTGGCTGGCCAACAGAAGACAGCGAGTGGTAGTAGAAGGAAAATATTCTGCCTGGAAGTCAGTGGTGAGTGGAGTTCCACAGGGCTCTGTCCTTGGGCCTCTACTGTTTGTAATTTTTATTAATGACTTGGACGAGGGGATTGAAGGATGGGTCAGCAAGTTTGCAGACGACACAAAGGTCGGAGGTGTCGTTGACAGTGTAGAGGGCTGTTGTAGGCTGCAGCGGGACATTGACAGGATGCAGAGATGGGCTGAGAGGTGGCAGATGGAGTTCAACCTGGATAAATGCGAGGTGATGCATTTTGGAAGGTCGAATTTGAAAGCTGAGTACAGGATTAAGGATAGGATTCTTGGCAGCGTGGAGGAACAGAGGGATCTTGGTGTGCAGATACATAGATCCCTTAAAATGGCCACCCAAGTGGACAGGGTTGTTAAGAAAGCATATGGTGTTTTGGCTTTCATTAACAGGGGGATTGAGTTTAAGAGTCGTGACATCTTGTTGCAGCTCTATAAAACTTTGGTTAGACCGCACTTGGAATACTGCATTCAGTTCTGGGCGCCCTATTATAGGAAAGATGTGGATGCTTTGGAGAGGGTTCAGAGGAGGTTTACCAGGATGCTGCCTGGACTGGAGGGCTTATCTTATGAAGAGAGGTTGACTGAGCTCGGTCTCTTTTCATTGGAGAAAAGGAGGAGGAGAGGGGACCTAATTGAGGTATACAAGATAATGAGAGGCATAGATAGAGTTGATAGCCAGAGACTATTTCCCAGGGCAGAAATGGCTAGCACGAGGGGTCATAGTTTTAAGCTGTTTGGAGGAAAGTATAGAGGGGATGTCAGAGGCAGGTTCTTTACGCAGAGAGTTGTGGGAGCATGGAATGCGTTGCCAGCAGCTGTTGTGGAAGCAAGGTCATTGGGGTCATTTAAGAGACTGCTGGACATGTATATGGTCACAGAAATTTGAGGGTGCATACATGAGGATCAATGGTCGGCACAACATTGTGGGCTGAAGGGCCTGTTCTGTGCTGTACTGTTCTATGTTCTATGTTCTATGCTGCCAGACCTGCTGAGCTTTCCCAGCAACTTCTATTTTTGTCCCTGAAACAATTGGAAGTTTTCTTTTCCCCAGAGATTCTTTTGCAACACTGTTAAAGTTCAATTCCTTATATTTTCAGCCCTGAGGTCCTACACTTACAAATGTTGCAGTAAGCTTTGGAGAAGTTGCAGCATGTATAGCCAGCTTAAAATGTCCGTTGCTAGTGAAATAACAACATCTAATCCACTTCACTCGTGTTAATCAGGTTATTGAAGTAGGACAGAAGCCATTGAACAATGGTCTGGATTTTACAGCTCTAATGATGGTGAAACCGTCCACATTCTCCATCCTTACTTAAATTGACAGCAGTGTTTGGTGTTGCCACATGTGTGTCATAGCATGGAACCCCAAAATTTTATGTTGGTGATTCCATACTTCTCTAAATGGTACATCATTGAAGTGCCTACACCCCTGAATGTTGTCAGTGTAAAATCTTGTCAGTTCATTAGGTTTTCCACTGTTGCATTGTTAATTTCTCTGTAAAAACCCTTGAAAAAATGGTACATTGTTGAATGACTCAATATTTTAGCAGTTTCATAATTTCACAATTGTTTTTCAACATCCCCATGGCCTTAAAAGTCTGAAGTTTATATCCTTGCATGACAAATTTCTTTATAGTAGTTAGAAATGCACACATTTATAAGATCTTTCCTTTATTGTTTGTTTATCTTTATTCTACCTTCTATCTTATTTAAATCATTACCATTTATTTTATCTTAGAAAATTTAAATTAGAAGTAAAGAATATTGAATTATTTTCACCTTCCTGACTTTCTGTGTACAAATATTTTAGTCTAATTGTCGCCTTAACTGCTGTCGAGATCCTCATGACTTAGTGCCAGATTTAAACTCCTACAGGAAAGAATAAGTCAAAACCCACACTGGTCATTTGATTTTGTGGGCAGACTTATGTGAAATTAGCAGTGAGCAACCTTTTTCTCTGCTGACAGCAAAATACAAGCTTATACATTTTTTCAAACAAACCACTGGCTCTAAAATTCTTTAGGGATCATATACAGGTTATACCTCCCAAACCAGCACACTCTAGTCTGGTAACCTTGTGGCCTGGTACCTTCAGAACTACTGGTTTTCCCTGTAGTGGCATTTAATGGTTTTGCATCAATTTTTATTTATGTTGCTTTTTGTTACACTTTGTCCAGTTGGAATGCTGTAATTCCTGTAATTGGGGCCCAATTGAAAACTCAATCATCCATTACGCTTGTGACTGATATAAGCCAGGGTGAGGCCTTTCTTTTAAAGTTCTGGTGCATTGAATAAACTTGATTTCTAGCCATGGCCCAGTCCTGACATTGCCACATTAAGGTAAAGCAAACTGTAGCTGCTTTTCGTTGTTTCAGTTGTCTCTCTGCTGTTCACTTCAACTTCGATTATAAGACTTAAGTCAATTATAATTATAGACTGAGCTTAAGGTACAATCCACATTGATTGCCATATGGGCTTCTTTCATTCTCCAAATGGAATAAAGTTAATGAGGAAAAAATCACATTATTAGACTATTGAAGTGTGTTAACAGTGAGCTAACAATGTGCCATTGCACAATTAAACAAAATACATAAAGCACAAAATAACCATACAAATTGATATACATAGTTCTATTAAATACTTTGAATTACAACACTAGAACAACTTAATTACACCTGTGGCCAAGAGTCAGTCCTCAACTGAGGAGATTTTAATCTCGTGGTTATATTGGTTAACCAAGATTTTCCTGCTTGGCCCAGGTTAAAAACCTCAGTCAAGAATCTGTAGTCCACAAGGTCCACCTGGTCCCAATCACTGCAGTATCTCAAAGCATTTTTACATATATTAATTTTTACATGAGTTTGGGCCATAAAACCAGTCAGTAAATTATAAACTATTCACTTTACTGTTGACCTGGACCATATAGCCATTCTTCCTTACAGAAACTGTTTTACAACAGGCCACAAGCAAATAAAACTTAATTAACTTATTTAATTTGTCACTTGTTTGATCAGGTCAAAATTATTGAAAAATAACTCAATGCTACGCATGTTCTACTGAATAGGAAAGGCTGTTAGCAACCCTCGTATCTACAGAGTTGGCTTTGCCATCTGGAATAGAGTCTTGGATGAAAGCCCCATGAGACTTCATCTACAGCTCAGCCATTATCTGTATACAAACATCATCAGTGTTCATCCCCTGATGTTTGATCTGGTGAAGATCTTAAGGAAAAAGCCTATTCTGACTTTTAAGTCCTCACTGTCATTCTTGAAGAAGAAATGGTTATCGTACATAGAGATTTTAAATGCTAGAGTTTCCTGTAATTCTGAAGTCTGGAGAGGAATTATTGGGAAAAAGCTGGCTGGAAAAGCGAATGCCAACTGTATCAGTTTGCTGATAGAAAATGTACTCTGCATGGCTTCATGATAATAAATGCACTGAAGGTCAGCAGGACAAGTACAGAAGCACCCTGGATCAACCCTTTGGTTTAAGGATTTACGTGCTGTTTGTATCACTCAGTACATGCAGGGCGTGTGTGCCTGCTGAAAAGATCATCGACTTGACCCTATAGGGACTACAGTTTTTGATACCAAATTCCTGTACTACAGTGAGACAAGTACTTTGTATATTTGTTACATAAGAGTGCCTAAAAATTATATCAGCACAGTCTCTGCTGCATCCTCCAGATTTAATGGGAGGAACACTGAACAAATTCTATTTTCATTTCTGAAGCCAGCTCCACACATATTCAGGCAAAATTCCTGAAAATTCAATTTCAATGGACTGGATGCTATCCCAGTGGCTGAATACTAATTCGCAAGCCAGATCGTGTTTTCTCAACTCTCAAATGACCCTTTTTTTAGTAAAAGACAAAGAAAATGCTTCAAAAACACTCTGAATGTGCCTCGAAGTCTAGCACCTGTAACATTAATGACTGAGCGGAGTTTGTCATCAGTCATTGAAAGTGGCATCCTGTCCATCACGTTTTGATTCCAAATACCTTGATAATGAGACAAAGCAGTGGCAAAGGATGAAAGGAAATGAAACAAATCCTTAACTGGATTTCACTCCCTCCTGGGACATCCTGCCCCAAGTGCCCAAAGATCTGTAGGTTGAGAATTGCCCTGTCTATCACATGAAGATCCATGATAGAAACTCGTGACCTTTAGTAGGCAGCATTTTCAAATCAAGCGACAGTGCAGAATTGAAAGTCATGGCACTACTAAGATCTGTAACTGTATTAATATCTATGAACAGATAATGATATATGAACACTAAAACCCTGACTGTCAGTATGAAATAGTGATGGCTCCATATTTAACAAATTTTGTTTACGTGACCGTCTCACTATCTCAGTTCTTATTTTGGTCTTAAGCTTCAAGTTAACCTACCTAAGTAAAAGTTGTGTTTTTGAGACCAAATATCTGGGCAAAAAGTTGGGGTCAACTTAACAAGTGATAATTTTGGAGTGTGCATGACCTGAATGGTGCCAGTTTGAAACAACATCTACCACTTCCCTAGATTCACTCCTCCTCACACCTCCTTTCCCTTGTTTCCTCACTTTTCCCACCCCTCTCCTGAGCCCTCACTTACTGCAAGAGTTCAGGAGAGAAAGCAGCAAGCCAGTGAACCAAGGGGGATTTGATGAGCGTGAGAACATTTCAGGGAAGCAACGAGTATGATAATTTGGCAGGAAAGGCATGAGCCACCTGTCAAGTAGAGTAAGTGGCAAATGTGAGAGAGTCTGCATTATGGAATGGTGAGCAAGTATTGGGTAAAAAGAGTTAGGATTTATTTGGCTGTGCGTCAGGGTTGTCATACATTAAAAAAAAATGGATTTTGTGGCCAAATGTCAGGGCTCAACTTTTACACAAGTCCAACTATTACTTGAGTATACACAGTAAACCAAGTTTCGATAACTGAATTACAGTGAATAGTGAAACAATTTGTAGAGCCAAAGAGACACAGGAAAATGAAAGAACAGTTAAATCTACCAACATAACAGACTAGTTCTTCAAAAGAATCAGGTTTATTTAAGACATCTCTTGATGGAGCCATTTATCATTGAGCGGTTTCAATACTCATTAGTAGAAGCTATCATTTTTTTAGAAGTGACTACCAGTATATGGTGTACATCAATTTTGCTGACTGCTTCTGCGTCTTGTTTACCATATGAGTGTAAATGTCTCGACCAGACTTGTATTGCATAATCAAATGGCACTCACCCTCTGAATTTCTTAAAGTGGCAGAAAATTTCAGCAAATTTTTTTGGTTTAAGTACTTTACCTTTTTACATGAAGAAAAGAATACTTCAATTTCTGTAGCACTTTGCACAGCCTGAGGATATCCCATATCACTTTTCAACCAATGCAGTAGCTTTGAAGTGTCGCAGTCATTGCAACCTAGGAAGCACAGCCAGCCAATTGGTACACGGTAATTTGTTAATGACCACATAATCTGTTTTTGTGAGGTTGATTGAGGGATCAATATTGACTCAGGAACTAGGGACAACAACTCTGCAATTTTTTGGAATAGTGTCATGGAATCTATTACTTTTGACTGAGCAGGAAGACAGGCTATCAGTTTAATGTCACATCCAAAGGATACACTTCCCTTAGTACTGGCATGGCAGCCTTAGAACCCATGACCTTCTGACTTCTGAAGCAAGAGTGCTACCTATTGAGCTACCACTAACACAATATACGTGATGCTCTGACCTGAACTTATTCGATGTTTCACAGACATCAATGCTGCTGCTGTCATGATTACTTTTAAGTAATCAAATCAAGCACATAGTCAAGAATTTTTCAAAAAATCTTCTGAAGTCTTTCAGGTAAGTGTGCTTTCCTTCACTAAAATTGATTTTGTGACAAAGTAATCCTGCAACATTGATTTCCTGTTTTGCTTAAGCCTAAAGGCAACTTCATAGTTTTTTTTTTAAGAATCAGAATGGCCAGCCGCTACTCTACTTATTCTTTCCATTCACTCACTGAAAACAGATGTTTTTGATTTGATCAACCTTAACATTGTAAAAAGTAATATTGTGTGAGCTGCAAGGAAAAAAATAAGTTGGCCTACGGTGATAGTTTACTTGAGCCAGGAATTTTTCCTGAACCTAACAGCAGTCTGATGTTTAAAATTGGAAGAAAAGAGGAGAGATCAGACACAAAAATAGAAATTGCTGGAAAAGCTCAGCAGGCCTGGCAACATCTGTGGAGAGAAATTAGAGTTAACATTTCAGGTTGAGTGACCCATCCTCTGTTCTGAGACGATGCATGTAGTTCCTCTGCACTGTGATCCTTACTGAAACAGATCATAGCTTTGTCCCGTCTGTGAAATGAATGTCGATATCCAGTTTGCTAGTTTGATTAGAGTCATAGAGCTGTACAAATGCTGGACTAGAATAATTTAGGGTATCTGGTTGCCTTGGACAGTTGGACTGAAGGGTCTGTTTCCATGCTGTAGAACTCTGACTCTTGGACTCTCTGATTGGAAGTCATCTGCATAAAGTAGAATGTTAAACACTCTGTGCAAAACATTTTCTGATACAAAGGGGTTCCATGACAATTTAAATGGTGGAATAAAACTGATCAGGGTTACATAAGAAACAGGAGCAGAAGTAGGCCATCTGGCCCTTCAAGCCAGCTCTGCCATTCAATAAGATTATGGCCGAACTATTTATGGACTCAGCTCTACTTACTCGTTGGCTCACCATAACCCTTAATTTCTTTGCTGTTCAAAAATCTATCTTTCTTTGCCTTAAAAACATTCAACAAGGTAGTCTCAACTGCTTAACTTGACATGGAATTCCACGGATTCACAATCCTTTCTTCTCCTTATTTTGAGGCTATGCACTTTAGTTCTAGTTTTACCTACCAGTGGAAACAATGTTCCTGCTTCTGTCTTGTCCTCTTCGCTTCATAATTTTATATGTTTCTATAAGATCCTTGCCAAATCTTCTAAATTCTAATGAATGTATTCCCAGTCCACTCAATCTCTCCTCGTAAATCAACTCACTCAATTCCAGGATCAACCTACTGAACCTTCTCTGCACCCCATCAGTGCCAGTACATCCTTTCTTAAGTAAGGAGACCAAAACTATACAGAGTATGGTACTCGAGGTGTGACCTCACTAGAACTCTATTCAGCTGTAGCATAACTTCCCTGTTTTTAAACTCTATCCCTCTAATAATGAAGGACAATATTCCATTTGCCTTCTTAATTACCTGCTACACTTGCAAACCAACTTTTTGTGATTCATGTACATGGACACCCAGATCCCTCTGCACAGCAGCATGCTGTAAATTTTCACTATGTAAATAATAGCCTATTTTGCTGTTGTTTCTTCCAAAATAGTTGACTTCACATTTACCGCATTGTACTCCATCTGCCAGAGGTAAGTTAGGTAAAGGGAAAGTACAACGAGATCTAGGTGTTCTTGTACATCAGTCAATGAAAGCAAGCATGCAGGTACAGCAGCCCGTGAAGAAAGCTAATGGCATGCTGGCCTTCATAACAAGAGGAATTGAGTGTAGGAGCAAAGAGGTCCTTCTGCAGCTGTACAGGGCCCTAGTGAGACCGCACCTGGAGTATTATGTGCAGTTTTGGTCTCCAAATTTGAGGAAGGACTTTCTTGCTATTGAGGGAGTGCAGCGTAGATTCACGAGGTCAATTCCCAGAATGGCGGGTCTATCATATGTTGAAAGATTGGAGCGACTGGGCTTGTATACACCTGAGTTTAGAAGGATGAAAGGGGATCTGATTGAGATGTATAAGATTATTAAGGGTTTGGACACTCTGGAGGCAGGAAGCATGTTTCTGCTGATGGGTGAGTCCAGAACCAGAGGACACAGTTTAAAAATAAGGGGTAGGCCATTTAGAACAGAGTTGAGGAAAAACTTCTTCGCCCAGAGAGTGGTGGATATATGGAATGCGCTGCCCCTAGAAGGCAGAAAGCAGAGCTCTCTGGATACTTTCAAGAAAGAGATGGATAGAGCACTTAAAGATAGTGGAATCAAGGCTTATGGGGATAAGGCAGGGACAGGATGCTGATTGTGGATGATCAGCCATGACCATAAATGAATGGTGATGCTGGCTCAAAGGGCCAAATGGCCTCCTCCAGAACCTATTGTCTATTGATCCTTTTTCAGTGTCTTCTGCACACTTTTACTCAACCACTCACCTAAGTGTCACCTGTAAATTTTGACACACAACTCTTGGTTCCCAACTCCAAATCATCTATGTAAATTATAAACAATTACGGTACCAACACTAATCTCTGAGGCACACCATTTTCCACTGATTGCCAACCAGAAAGAAAACCAATTATCCCCACTGTTTGCAATCTGATGGTTAACCAGTCCTCTGTTCATGCGAATACATTACCTATAATGGCATGCACTTTTTTTCTTATGTTGCAACCTTTTGAGCAGTATCTTGTCGAATGCTTTCTGAAAGTTCAGATGCGACAATTCCCCATTGTCCAGTGTGCTCATAATGTCCTCAAAGAATGCCAGTAAATTAGTTCATGACCTGCTTGTACTGAACTCATGCTGTGTCTGCTCGATGAGACATTTTCTATCCAGATGTCTCACTATTTCTCCCTTGATGATAGATTCAAGCATTTTCCCCACTACAGAAGTTAAGCTAGCAGGCCTATTAGTTACCCACCTTTTGTCTCCCTCTCTTTTATTTAAATAGTGGCGTCACATTTGCTGGTTTCCAATCTGCCGGAACCGCCCCAGAGTCCAGTGAGTTTTGGTAAATTACCACGAGTGCATTTGCTTTTTTTCCCTGCTGTCTCTTTTATAAACCTGGGATGTACTCCATCAAGGCCAGGAGACGTATCTACCTTTAGCCACATCAGCTTGCCCAATACTACTTCTTTAGTGATAATGATCCTTAGTAGGCCATCACCTGCCATAGCTTCCCTGTCATCAATTATTGGCATGCTAGTTGTGTCTTCCACTGTGAAGACTGACACAAGATACCTGTTCAACACCTAATTTCCCACTATTAAGTCCCCTTCTCATCCTGTAAAAGACCAACATTTACCTCAGCCACTCTTTTTCATTTTATGTCTATGCAGAAACTTTTGCTGCCTGTGTTTATATTCTGAGCTAGTTTACCCTCATAGTCTATCTTACGTTTATAGCTTTTCTCATGGCTTTATGTTGACTTTTAAAGATTTCCTAATCCTTTAGTTTCCCACTAATCTTTGCCACTTTGTACGCGTTAGTTTTCATTTTGACACCTTATTTCCTTAGTTATCCAGGGCTGGTTATCCATTTCCTACAGTTTCTCCTTCCTTTCCCTACAGTCCTGGTTACATCAGGTAGATTACATTGTTAGATTCATATCTCAAAAATTAGCTAGAATAATTTTTCAAACCAAAGTGAAATTTTAAAGAGCTTTTATCTTACTATAATTTACACTTATTAACTCCATTTCTTTCAAGACATGAAAGTGCCAAAATGACCAATAATTAAAATAAACTCGCCACAGTTGTGCTGATGTGAGTGGGACTTGATGTGTGGGGGCAAGTTCAGTCTGAGCTATGGATAGTGGAATGTCACAGAGTGAATCAAAGGGTTGTAAAGATATGTTTAGAATGAAATTGGCAAGGCTTTCCAGAGGGATGATATCTATCAGGAGATGAGGGGTTAAGATATAAGTGGGGGCAGATGGCTAATCCACTGTCAGTGTTAAGGATGATCAAATGTTTGAGGGTGACAGAGGGAAGGTACACATGATATTTGTATGGTCAATGGTGATGGACTCAAAAGTGAAGACATCAGAAAGGAGTCAAGAGAGTGATGGGCTCCAGGTAAGTGGGTGATTCTGCTTCTATGCCTGTCCATTGCTCCGAACAAATGATTAAACTGGCAAGTACCCGGATCTAACTGGTGGAAGGCCACCTTGGGAGGGAGGGGAAATGGGATGAGTTTTGCATGTGGACCAAGGAAAGATTTGAAAAGGTCATTGCTCTGCATTTGTTTGGGTGAAAGCCATCAACTCAATGATGTCTGCTTTTGTCATCCTTCACGGAGTTATTTGATAGCTTTGCTCTGGGTTTGGCACAGCCAATATTCTATCAACCTTGGGAACAGGCAGAAAGGATATGTAAAACGGATGCTATCACCAGTCAACGACAGAAGCTACAAGACCAGGGCAGCAGCATCAGAGGGAAATTTAGCCAGGAAACAAGCATACAGGGGAGGCTTTGCAAAAAATGGGCAGTGTCATGTAACTGTATCCTCAGAAATATGTAGGAGCCTGCAGCAAGACACGCATGGACTTGGCATGATCCCTGTGTCTGAGGCACTCAGTCTTTTGCCAGTAATTGTTTCTAGGGTTTCAGTAGTAACATACATGGAATTTCTCAGGCTGCCACACAGAGGTGCATGGAAGAGGTCACTGATGCCACCTTCTGTCATGTGAATGATTTCATCAAACCCTTTAAATGTGAGGTCAGCAAGACAACATGTCAAAAGTTGATGACAAGAACATCTTCTTTATTTTAAGGAAAACTATGTGTTCCTGATCTCCCTATAGCTATCAACAGGTGGCTACTATGAGGTATGCCAGTACATTCAGCTCTCTTTCTTGTATAGTCTCAACAAATTATGATTGACACATTGGTATAACAAGGAGTAATCAGAAGAAATTTTTTAAAAAATTCTTCTTGGTCAATCACAACAGGTTTGTCATTTTTCCCCTTTTAGCATGTAACCAACATAAGTGAAATTTAGTTAACTAAGTCAGAAATTAAGTCATGCAAATTCCAGTGTTTCTTAAACGAAAGAGCGTGGAGTTTAATTGCCTCCTATCCTGAAAGAAAATAATAAAGCAACATCAAACACACAAAAGTACACAAGTAATGATCATGCAAAGAAGCTGAGGTCCTGGTGATGGGAGAAAAGAGTTTGGGTATAGGCAGGAGGATAAAGACACCGCAGTTACACGTCTTAGACTCCTTTTTGTTGTGAGAATGTGAAAACCTGAATCCAATAATATGGCTGTGGTAAAAACTGAAAGAATTGCGGAAGCTGTAAATCAGAACGAAAAACTGAAGTTGCTGGAAAAGCTCAACAGGTCTGACAGCATCTGTGAAGAGAAATCAAAGTTAACATTTTGGGTCTGGTGACCCTTCCTCAGACTGGTTCTAAGGAAGGTTAATCAGACCTGAAACATTAACTCTTGATTTCTCTTCACAGATGCTGCCTGACCAATATAACTTGTTTTGTTTCTTTAATAGTTCGAAAATTTTCAAATCGTACGTTCTGTGGAAATGTCAATTTTCCATGTTGCTGATTCACCATGGCTGGTTTCTGTGAGTGAGAACCAGCGAATAAAGAGCTTCCAGTACCCTTGCTGTTCTCAGCCCATGTTGCTTTCTGTCTCTTGTTGCTCAAAGGCTGCTGTTGATGTATTATTCCCTTGTGGTTTCTGGTGTCTTGTTTCATTTCAAACTGGATAGCTGTAAGTCACCTTTCTTCCCTGAATATGTGTTGTTATCATACAAGTGTGAATAAACAGAGTACCAAATTCCACAATACCTGAATTAGTTTCAGTGGCTCTTGATTAAAATAATAATTCCAAGGCAGCCAGTATTGTATATTCTGCATTGGGTGCCTGGGCTCATCAGGTGATCACCAAATTCATTTTAAGTCAGCAGTATTCCTTCTAAGACCATTTTTAGTTCACGAAAGTCTTGAACATTATAGTCAAGTTATAAAATTTGAATATTGAAAGTACATTTGCACTATAATTGTGACAATGTAAATAGAATGGAAACAATATAATGCGCAAATTGAGCTTTTTAAAAATCACCTGCACCACATTTGTGCTTTCATAAAGCCTTCAGATTTTTCTTATAACCACTATACCTTGGTACAATCTCAACATCTGACATCAGCAGCTAAGGCAGAGGGCAATCTGCTGAGTGCGCTTCCCCATTGTTTTTGATGACCGGGTGTCCTCCAGAGGTCTGTCATCACACCAACTATGGTCAACTGGAATTTTATGTACAGGTACAACAGCATTCTCCATGGTCAAACTAGAGATACAAAAACAGAAGTTGTGGAAAAACGTAGCAGGTTTGGCAGCATCTGTTTAGAAAAATCAGAGTTAATATTTTGGGTCCGGTCACCCTTCCTCAGAGTTGATGATAGCTAATTTTCACAGGAAGCAGGGTCGGACTGGGGAAGGTAGCTGTGATATTTGGATGCAGGCAGAGGTAGTGGGGTTTGGTCATTGGGAAGGGTGCTGCGGATAGGTGGGGAAGAAGATGGAAAGGTTGTGTTAGGTCAAGGATTTGGGGATAACAGGGAAGATTGGACATTGGCTGAGGCTGGGGCAGGGGAGATTTTGAAACTGGTGAAATCTACATTTAGACAATAAGGCTGTTGGCTCCTGAGGCAGAATATGAGGTTATTCCTCCGTTTTACGTGTGGCATCATTATGGCTCTGGAGGAGGCCCAAGATGGACATGTCACCAAGGGAATGGGAAGGGGAGTTAAAATGGTTAGCAACCGGAAAGTGTTGTTGATTATAGCGTACAGAGAGCAGGTGCTCTGCGAATTGATTACCAAGCCTGTGCTTAGTCTCACCAATGTAGAGGAGGCCACATCAGGAGCAATGGATATAGAAGACCAGGCTGGAGGATGTACAGATGAACTCCTGTCAGATATGAAAAGTTTGTCTTAGGCCTTGGATGGAGGTGAGTGGGGAGGTGTAGGGGCAAGTGTAGCACCTGCTGTGGTTGCAGGGGAAATGTGCTGAGTGGTGGGGAGTGCGGAGTGGATCAGGGACTTGTGGACTGAGCGGTCCCTACAGAAGGCAGATAGGCGTGGGGAGGGAAATATCTCTTTGGTGGTGAGGTTGGATTGCAGGTGGTGGAAGTAGCAGAGAATGATGCGCTGGATGCGGAGGTTGACGTGGTGGCATGTGAGGACCGGGGAACTCTGCCTTTCATATGTTAGGGAAAAGGGGTTTGAAGGCAGATGTGTGGAAATGAAAGAGATGCAGTTAAAAGCGTTTTCAATCAACAGAGGGGGGACGTTCTGGTTCTTGAAGTAGCAGTACATCTGGGGTGCCCGGGAGTGGAATGCTCCGTCTTGGGAGTAGATGCAGCAGAGGCAGAGTAACAGGGACTAAGAGATCTCATTCTTACAGGAGTGTGGGTGAGAGGACTTGTAGTCAAGGTAGCTATGGGAGTCGGTCAGTGTGAAATAGATGTCGGTGCTTTGATGGTTACAGGATATGGATACAGAGAGCGGGAAATGCAGAAGCGGGGGTAAGGTATCAGAGATGGTTGAGGTGAATTTGAGATTGGGTGAAAGGTGTTGGTAAAATTGATGAACTGTTCAAGCCAGTCATGGAAGCATGGAGCAGTGCCAATACAGCCATCACTGTAGCCGAGAGAGAGGTAAGGAATGGTGCTGATACAACAGTGGAAGAGAGGCTGTTTCACGTATCCTTTTGAAGAGACAGGCATAGCTCAGACCCATACAGGTGCCCAGAGGAAACATTTCAGTTTGTAGGAAGTAGGACGAGTTAAAAATTGTTGAATATAAGGACAAGTTCAGTTAAGTGATTAAGGGTGTCGGTAAAGGGGGACTGGTTGGGCCTGCAGGGAAGGAAGAAACAAGGATTTTAGGTCATCTGCATGGGGGATACAATTGTACAGGGACTGGATATCCACGGTGAGTTTGAGGTTTTGCGGGCCAGGGAATTGCTAGTCTTGGAGGAGGTGGAGGATGTGGGTAATGTCCCGAATGTAGGTGGGGAGTTCCTGGACCGGTGGGTGTCAGAGAATTGGTGCCTGTCTTCCGCAGTGTGTCATATAACATACTGACAGAGGGACAGATATAACATGCAGTGAATATGCGTACTTGTTAAAATCCAAGGATTCTTTTACAGTTTTTTCACTGGTGTCAGAGCCAGTAAAGCCATTCTTATTGCAGAACAATTCAAACATAGTACATTACTTCTTTTTGTATGGATGACCAGTGTGAGTTTATACCAACCTCAAAAGAGCATGCCCTTAGGCAGCACTACTCCTTACTATTCACTGGCAGTCCTAGCAATCTTTCTGACTAAACTGCTGACTTATGCAGTTCAGAGACATCCCTGAACAATCAGCATATATAGAGTGTTGAGGATAGATAGACTGACGAGAAATGATACTGTGGCCAAGGACATTTCAAAAGTGCTAGTTGTGTTTTTGAATGCAGGGTATAGGAGTAAGCTGCAGGCTGTCAAGAGGATGATAAAAGGAGTTTCCTTCAAGTAAGTTTCTGATATCTCGTAGAAAGAAGTGACCTCCACTCTCTGTCATTGCTTGATTTGAAGACATATTCTGCTGGTGAAATTGCTTTGCTTTGTTTCTCTTTACCTGTAAAACTCCAACCAACGGAGACTTTTCCCCCTTGATTCCCATTAATTCCAGTTTTGTGAGGGCTCTTTGATTTCACACTCTGTCAAATGCAATGTTGATGTCAAGAGCCGTCACTCATGCCTCACCTCTGGAATTCAGCTCTTCTGTCTGTGTTTGAACAAACGCTGTAATGAGATTGTGACGTGAATGGAACTGGTGGGCTCCAAGCTGAGTGTCAGTGAGCAGGTTGTTGCTGAGCAGCTGCTGCTTGATAGCATTGTTCTCTGTCAGTTTACTAATGTTTGAGAGTGGAGAAATGGACTGTTAATTGACGGGTTGGAATTTTCCTGCTTTTTATGTACAGGACATATCTGAACAATTTTCTATATTGTTGGGTAGATGCGAGTATTGTAGCTCTATTGGAACACCTTAGCTGGCAGTGTGGCAACTTCTGGAGCACACACCTTCAGTACTTTTGCCAGAATATTGTCAGGCTTATGGATCACATAATTGTTGGGTATGCCCTCCTGCACTCTTCGTTGAATTTGGTTGATTCCCTGGGCTAATGATAATTATGGTATGGGGAAATGCCACCCTTGAGCTTGCAAATTGTGTTTGAGTATGATCCTGCTGCTGCTGAGGGCCCGTAGAGCCTTATTGATGCCCAGTCTTGAATTCTTAAATTTGTTTGAAGTCTGTTCCATTTAGCATGGTGCCAGTGTGACACAACACAATGGATCGTATTAGGGGAGGGGATGGCCAAGTGGTAGTATCACTGGACTGTTAATCCAGTGACCCAGATATTGTTCTGGGCACCCGGGTTCGAATCATGCCACAGCAGAACCCATCAATAAATATCTGGAATTAAGAATGTAAGGATGGCTGTGAATCTGTTGTGGATTGTCACGAAAAACCCATCTGGAAGAAAACTGCCATCCTTACCTGGTCTGGTCTACATGTGATTCCAGACCCACAGAAATGCTGTTGACTCAGAACAGTCCTCTGGGCAATTAGGGATGGGCAATAAATGCTGCCTATCCAGCGATGCCCTCATCCTGTGAATGAACAAAGGAAAGAGAAATCTCATTGAGAAGACGGGACTTTATCTTCACAAGGACTATGGAGAGAACTAGTCATTTTTAGGATACTTGTTATGGCAGATGCATTTTGCGATTTGTGAGGATGAGAATTATAGAATCCCTACACTGCATTTAAAGGCAGTTTGGCCTGTCGATTCTGTACTGACTCTCAAAAAAGCATTCCTAGCCCCCACATTTCCTATTCTAAGCCCAGAACCCCACATTTCCCATGGCTAATCCACTTATTCTGCACATCCCTGGACATTAAAGGGCAATTTAGCATGGCCAATTCACCTGACTGGCACATCTTTGGAAGAGATATGATGAAGTATATTTTCCCCTCATGTCTATTCTTTTGCAGCTTGCTGCAGACCCAGTCTAGTAGCTATGTTCTTTAGCACTTTATCAGCTTAGTCAGTAAAGATACTGCCAAGCCAGTTTTAGTAGTTGACATTGAAGGCCCCCCATCCCAAGTACTTTCCGTGTCTTTGCCGTCTTCAGTCTAAATCCAAGTGGTACTCAACGGAGGACTACTGATTCATGAGCGTTTCAATGAAATCCATCTTTTTAAAGTTTTATAAGTTTTAAGAATACTTTCATTGTTGCTGTAAAAAATCATACTTGCCTTAAGCACAGATAAGGCCATGGGGATGGCAAAATTGCATTCCCAGCAAGTCGGAGATATGTAGAGATGCAATTTGGGCTTAGTCTTGATTCTCACCTCTGACAGGAAGCCTGGACTCTCAGACTTCAAGGATTGTATTTGAAAGTTTTTGCTGATTAGAATTTAAGAGACTGAGGGATGATTTGATCAAAGTTTTAATTATGGGTAATAAATAGAGAAGAAAGAAAGAAGCTCATCCTACTTGCTGGGGAGTCAAATTCTCTGGAGGGCATAGTCTAATTATTAGAGAAGGATGTAACAGGAGAGAAGGTAAGAAATACTTCCAAATGTGAGGAGTGACAAGTGCTGGATTTCTATTCTGCAGCCAACAGTAAATTCTAGACAGATTAATCCAGGAAGGAGGGAATGGTGAACTGTCACCCCTTTTTAACCTCTCCGGTTGGTCATAATACAGATTTAATTTTTAAGCATGAAGCTGTACATTTGCCAATGAAAATGTAGTTAGTTAATTGTCACTTCACTCTAAGCAGTAAAACATTAATCACAAGGTTTTCTCGAGTGAAAGAAAGAATGATTTATCATGTACTAAAGATGAATCGTGGGCGATGTTGTCATCAGTAAGATGCAAATCTGTTTTCATTGTCCTGGGGAAAAATGTAAATTGTTAATTTCAACACAAGCTGCCTCTTGTTTAATCCATGTTGACCAAACTGTGGGTCAGGTGAAGGCTGTGGCTATTTCGAGCCTGGTTCCTTTTTAAAACTGTTACAGTCCATGATGGTCCAAACATCAATCATACAAAGGAATTTATCTGGTTAGCCTATATTTTACATCGACATAATACAATTATTAGTTTTAACTTTAACATTATTAATGGTATTAAGGGAAATGAGGCAAAGGTTGAAGTCATAGGCCAGCTGTGCTCCACTTGAATAGTGGAACAAACAGGTGGGGCTAAACAATCTCCTCATGTTCCTAAACACCAATTAACAAAATAATCCCATGCTTATTATTTATATTACTTATAATTTAACCAGTCCACAATCTGATTTACTGTGGCAAAATTAGGGGAATTCCACTCACTTATAAGAATGCCAGTGAAAGTTAGGTATGGCAATGCTAAGCAGATTCTACTAATTATTTAAGTACATGCACTGCAGAAGATTTGATGCAGCCATGCCCTCGTAACTGATTATCACTTCTTAACTGGCAATGTAAGATTTTATTAAAGTTCATTTGTCACTACTGACAGAAGTAATGTAGAAACATATGATTTGTTTCGTCTATTAGAAGCTAATTGGAATGATGTAGCTCATCTAGTGCATTGTTTTACTGGTGTGTAGATGTTGCTGTCACAATTTTCTTTCTTTTCTCCTCTTCTCCCCATTGGCAACAGTTTGTATTTACATATAGCTTAATCTTCAATTAAATTTCTTCAATGTCGTTTTCCTTCTCGCCAAACTCAGTAAATTACTGGTAATTTAAAGAAAAAATTTACAACAGAGACTATTTCCCAGGGCAGAAAAGGCTAACACGAGGGTTCATAGTTTTAAGCTGGTTGGAGGAAAGTATAGAGGGGATGTCAGAGGCGGGTTCTTTACACAGAGAGTTGTGAGAGCATGGAATGCGTTGCCAGCAGCAGTTGTGGAAGCAAGGTCATTGGGGACATTTAAGAGACTGCTGGACATGCATATGGTCACAGAAATTTGAGGGGGCATACGTGAGGATCAATGGTCGGCACAACATCGTGGGCTGAAGGGCCTGTTCTGTGTTGTACTGTTCTATGTTCTATTTAATTTTTATTCCCTAAGGAAATCCTGATTACTTAGGAGAGAATCATATGGCATGTAAATGAGTAACATTTTCATTAAAATCTTCAACAAACTTCATTGCAATGTGACAATCTGCATTGCTCCTTGCACTTTGAGCCTGTTTATTTAAGGCAGAATGTGGGTGGCTCCTTTTCCTTCCTCTAAAAACTGAGACACAAAATAACTTTGGCTGAGATTAGCAAAGTCTGGAGATTCAAACCTGTTAAGTGAGGCATTTGACAGTAATTTATCTAGCTGTATAATAAGCATGGAATCAAGAATAACTTGTGTCACTTCCTGGCTAAATGAATCAGTAATAAACCTTGTTAAAATCAACATGTTTCATGTGTGATTATGCCACTGCTACAAAGTTCTGAAAACCATGGAGAAAGTTAACTGCTTAGCAACATTGTCAAAGTATGATAAATCTCAAAATGTTTTGCTCAAGATACTTTGGGCAAACTAGCTGAATCATGTAGGTTATAAAAGTTTTCTGATTAACTTCTGTCAAGCCAGTTTGTCTCTATGGCAACAGCAGCATAATTACTCTCAGCACCTCTAGGGTATGAAAGAAAAATGATCGGCCAGGGTTCCAGCTTCTGTTCACTATCTATCCCTTTATATTGAAAACTACACTTGTGGACATCAAGTGAGAACATCACTCATATGTTGTGAGCAGATTGGATGACTTTAGAGGCAGAGCTTACTCGTTTCCAGTTGGGTAGCCACAGTACTATATAGACTCTACGGCACAGGAACAGGTCACTTGACCCAATTGGTGTGTACTGGTTTTTGCATGCAAATATCCTTCAAGGTCAATCACTGTACCTCTCATGGCCTATCCTTTCCTTCTCTGTCAGCTTAATATTATATGTGTGTATTCGTATATGATAAATATCAAGTCTCTTAACTACATCAACATTATTTGCCCCAACCATTTAATATGCCAGTCAGTTGCACTTTGCCAGTTTTTAATCCTTGGAAAAGGAACACTCTTTGAAATCCACGCTTTGACTAAGACTGAGCTTTTATCATTCACAGTATCCCATAGAAATTCAGAGTCATTTAAGAAGTAATTATTTTGCCAGTGCAATACAAAAGTAAACACTGATCAAAGGAAGGACATTTTCTCATGATGTTTTTAGTTGAGTTACGGGACATAGTTAGATCGTTCTATGATATTTTCATTCAAATTCTAATTCAGACTGAAAAGGTTGTAATCTTGTCCTTGTGACAACTGTAAGTGAAATATTTTGGGAACTTTCAGTCCAGTTTCCAAGTGGCATCAGCAATAAGAGTAAACCTGTCTTTAAACCTAGCAGGATTTGCATTAACGTGGCAGTGTCACTCAAATTTGGAAGAGCTGGTGGTTTAAGCAATGTTATGTTGGCACAGTGGGTTGTACGCATCTGTTACTGTGGTTGGCACACAATCAGTGGAACTGTCTTTCTATACAGTACATGATCTTAGAGCATTTGAAACTGTCAGTGCATACAAAGCGAAAATGTCTTGTTTTCTTTTTACAGTGCTGTTCCCTGTAATCCATATGCTTGTACATGCTAGATGCACAAATATCCATAATTGTATGTGATCAAAGTATAGAATTTGTTGAATGTCCAGTCATTTTTTTCATTTAAGTTCCTGCTGTTGTTGTTATGCTCTTTTCTCTTTTAAGACCTATTTCACAAATTATGACTACTAATATTTATGTTTAAATTGTGTAATTGGAGGCGTAATGGTTCCCCTTTCGGTGATTGTCTGTGACATTGATTTGTTATTTAAAATGATACCTCAAGGTAAAGTTAAGTCTATCGCCATCCCCAAAAATAAATCTTCCAGTTCTGAGAATGGAGAATGTTTGTTTGTTTAAAAAACCTGTTTAAATACAAACGGCATTATCTTGAACAGTCTCTATTTTTATGATTCCGCCTAGCTTCTAAAGTTGCATCTTCAGCAGATTGGGTTAAAACCCCAGAGTAGGCAGCTTCATGAGCTGTTAGCCACGTGATGTTCTCCACGATATCAATGGAGAAATCCTCACGGATGTGACTTCAGCATTGCTTACCCGAGATGGGGAGAGAAGGAGAGAGAAACTGGCAGTGTGTGTGATCTAATTTCTCCTCCAAATGTTTGATTCAATATTTGGAAATGATGGTATTCCTGTCAATAGTCTTTCTTTCTTTAATGTAGCGTCATTGTGTATTTTTCTCGAAGCTTGCATCCTTTATACATGTGAGATCTTCCAAAGTAGTGCAGTGCTTGTGTTAATTTGCACCATGCCCTGTTCACCTATCAGCTCTGTATTTTGGCATCTGGCTATGTAATCCTTTGGTACTAAAATTCTGATTTTTATTTCAAAGCTCTCCATGGCCTCATCACCTGTATCTGTGTAACAAGCTCTGAATCTACACCCTGTCACAATATCTACTGAGATTCTGCCATCTTTCGCACTCTGATTTCAATCTCCAACTGCCAAATCCTGAAATTCTGTAACACCATTCCTAAACTATTCCTCTTCTGTACTTCTCTTGCCCCTTTAAGATGCATTTTAAAATCTATGTCATGGGCTAGACCTTTAGTCATTTACCCTATTAGCTCCTTTTGAATGGGGACTTATTTACTTCATTAGAGATGCTCTCTAAGTACAAGTTGTTGTTGCCTGTATTTCTTGGATAATTGCACAAGAAATTTAGGAAGAAGTATTATCTGTAAAAATGTAAGAGGCAGTTTCCAAACTCTGCATTGCTGGTAAGAAATATTACTTGCCCAACAGCACAGATTACAAATTCAGGTAATATATATTGTGCACCATTTTCTGAACATTTAAGTGGAAGATCAGGAAAACATACAAAGCTGTTGCCAATCTTCTGACACTTTTCCAAGTGGTAAGGCTCAACACTGGATGCATAGTTTCAGGAAATTGTCCTGTAATGATGGCTTTTAGTTTAATTTATAATGCTGAATTTTTTTGCCTGGTAATAGCTGGTACACTCGCAGTAGTGTTAGTATCTTATGTTATCAAGGAAAGCATAATGTATATAGGTTTATTGTGTTTTCTCATCCATATGCTTTCACAAAGGATTGTACAGGAGATTACAAACTGATGTGCCTTTTGCAGAAACTATTGTTGGCAATTTTCTTTGTTTTCTGGCAGTTTGTATAATCTGGTAAGTAATTGCACAGATTTCAGCTACATGCTTTATGAAAACTGTCACAAACCATAAAAGAAAATTTCTAATAAGGAAGTTCATATGTTTTGCTTTATATTTTGGGTTTGTTTGCAAGTAGCAAGTGGCATTTTAATGATGGCATGGTATTTCTAATCATAGGTCTGTGTTTAAATCTTCTTCAAACCTAGACAAGCTGTAATGATGGCCTACCTATTACTGAGAATGTTCCATATTCTCTAGTAGCTGTGTCATTAGAGCAGATAATTACTACCTCAGGCAGATGTGCTGCTTTATATTGTGTAGGAATATTAGTGAATGGTAACATTCTTAGCAAAATATTTAATCTTTCTTATACAAACTTGGGAAATGCATTATTCATTCATCACAAAAACAATTCTACTGAGAAGGGGAAGGAACATGTACATAACAAAATGAACACTGACCTTATTTTATACTGGTTCTTAGTGCAGTATGCTAACTAAAGTAGAACCCAAACTCTATTCAGAGATAGTAGGAACTGCCAATGCTGAAGAATCTGAGATAGCAAGGTATAGAGCTGGATGAACGCAGCAGGGCAAGCAGCATCAGAGGAGCAGGAAAGCTGACATTTCGGGTCTGGACCCTTCTTTAGAAAATCAATTATGAAGGGTCCAGACCCGAAACGTCAGCTTTCCTGTTCCTCTGATGCTGCTTGGCCTGCTGTGTTCATCCAGCTCTACACCTTGTTATCCCCCATACTCTAGTTGCCTTTTCATTTTAATTATTACTTAAGGAGTCAGCATTCTAAGTTAAATTAGCACATCAATTTAACTTCAGTGCTGGGGAAGCTTCTCAAAGCAATTATTCAGAATAGAATGGTACGTTGTGGTAAGGTTCTGGAGGATGTTGCCAAACAAAGAGACCTTGAGGTGCAAGTTCATAGTTCCTTGAAAGTGGAGTCACCGGTAGACAGGGAGACAGTAAGGGCTGCAGATGCTGGAAATTGAACTCCTCTCTTCTTACTTTGATTCCATTCTCTCCCTCTTGGTCCAGACATTCCCCACCTACATCCAGGCCCACTACCCTCCTACCTCTCACCCAACACATGCTATCACCCTTTCCCTGCCACTTCCTTCAGCCTCCTTGAGACCCCACCCAACCCCCACCGTAAAACCGCACTCATGAGCCTTGCCACATGTTCACCATTTCCCCGGACCTCAAACTCTTGGAGGCTGAATGGCCTGTCCTTAGTAAAGGGCTCACACTCAGGCCCCTCCACCCCCACTTCAACGAGTTGCGTGCCCACCACGATGTGGAAACCTCCTTCCGCCGCTTCTGCCTCCATGCCTTCTTTTTCAATAAAGACTCCCAACCACCCTCTGGGGACGCCTTCTCCTGCCTCCAGCTTTCCTCCTCCTCTTGGACGCCATTCAGCCAACCTCTTACCCGCCCTGGACCTCGTCATGACTAACAGCTAATGTGACATGGACCACCTTGATTTCCCCACCCCCCCTCACCCCCTCCAACCTCTCACCCTCTGAATGTACAACACTACACTCTCTCCTCACCAATCCCCATTTCACCATCAAACCCGCCAACAAAGGTGGGGCAGTGGTAGACTAGAGGATGAACCTCTATATCACGGAGGCCAAATGCCAACTCTCCAACACCATGTCGTATCTGCGCCTTGACTATGATCTCACCATGGGCCCATTAAGCCACCATCTCCCACACTGTCCATTATCTCATTGCTTCTGGTGACCTCCCCTCTACCTCCTCCAGCCTTATAGTCCCCCAGTCCTGCACTGCCTATTTCTACCTGCTCCCCAAGATCCACAAGCCCAACCACCCTATCCAACCCAATGTCTCCGCATGCTCTTGCCCCACCAAACTCAACTCTTCGTACTTCAACTCTATTCTCTCCCCCTTGGTCCAGGCATTCCCCACCTACATCTGGGACACAAACTATGCCCTTCACCTCTTTAGTAACTTCAAGTTCCCTGGCCCCCAGTGCTTAATCTTTACTATATACGTTCAATCCCTCTACACGTCCATACTCCACAAGGACAGCCTGCAGGACCTCAGTTTTTTTCCTCATCAACGGACCCATCCAGACCCCCCACCCCCACCCCGTCCAATACCCTCCTTTGCCTTGCTGAACTAGTCCTCACCCTCAATAACTTTTCCTTCAATTTTTTCCACTTTCTCCAAAACCAGTGGGTTGCCATGGGCACTCACATGGGCCCCAGCTACACCTGCTTGTTTGTCGGTTATGTTGAACTGTCCCTCTTCAGTACATACACTGGCACTGTTCCCCAACTCTTCTGCCGTTACATCGATGACTGCATCAGTGCTGCGCCCTGCACTCAGGCTGAACTGGAGCAGTGCATCAACCTTGTTAACAACTTCAACCCCATCCTGAAATTCACTTGGTCTGCCTCAGACACCTCTCTCCCCTTTCTTGACCCCTCTGTTTCCATTTCTGGCAGCAGTTTATGTACCAACATTTACTATAAACCCACAGACTTCTACAGCAACCTAGATTACACCTCCTCCCACCCTGTATCCTACAATAACTCCATCCCATTTTCCCGATTCTTCCGTCTCTGTTGTATGTGCTGTGATGAAGAGGCGTTCCACTCCCATGCATCCCATATATCCGCTTTTTTCAAACAACACTGTTTTCACTCCTCTGCATCCAGACAACCCTCCACCTTGCGTCCTCCATCCTCTGCTCCGCAGCGCTTAACCACCACATACCCCCAAACACAACAGAGCTAGGATTATGCTTGTTCTCACTTTTCACCTCACCAGCCTCCACATCCAACATATCTTCATCAAGCACTTCCGCCAACTCCAATCAGACCCCAACGCCCAGAACATCTTCCATTCCCCACCCCTCTCTGCCTTCTACAAGGACCATTCCGTTCACCACTCCTTGGTTCATGCCACATTCCACACCAACTCACCTGGTACCTTCACCTGTAACTGTAAAAGATGCAACACCTGCCCACACAGACCCTCCCTCATCTCCATTCAGTGCCGTAATAGACCTTCCACGTGAGACAGAGCTTCTCCTGTATCTCCTCCAACCTAGTCTAGTGCATCCGGTGCTCCCCATTTGGCCTTTTTTGCGTCAGTGAGACCAAACGTAGACTGGTGACTGTTTGTTTCGCTGAGCATCTCTGCCTGGCCTGTAATGGCCAACGTAACCACCCAGTCACCGCTCATTTCAACTGCCTATCCCACTGCCCCTCCAGTGTCACAGCAACTCAAAACGCAAATTTGAAGAACAACTCCTTATCTTTTGCCTGAGCACCTTACAGACCTGAGAACTCAACACTGAGTTCTTCAATTTCAAATAAGCTTGCCACTCATCCCCCGCCTCCCTTTCTAGCCTCATCTCCTCCCTTCCATTCCACCTTCTGACCCTCCCTTCCAGCCACCAATCCGAATCATCTGTCCCATTGACCAACCAGGTCACACCTACCAACAGTCTCCAGCTATCACCACCATTTTGCCTTCACCCGTACTCTCCCCCACCCTTTATCTGCATCTCTCCTACCCCCACATCCAGTCTTGAAGGAGGGTATTATTGAAACATTGACTGCTCCTTTTATTCAGCTGTTGCCTGTGTTCTTCCAGCCTCTTGTTTGTCTATCCTCAATAAACTTGGAGCTGGACAAATACAGCAGGTCAGACTCAGTCCTGCCAAAGAGTTTTGCCCTGAAACGTTGACTTTCTGCTCCTCTGATACTGTCTGACCTGCAGTGTTTGTCCAGCTCCATACTTATAGACACAGGTAGACAGGGTAGTGAAGAAGGTGTCTGGTACTCTTCCTTTATTGGTCAGTGCATTGAGTATAGCAGTTAGGAGGTCATATTGTAACTGTACAGGACATCAGATTATGCCACTTTTGGAATATTGCATTCTATTCTGGACTCCCTGCTCTCGGAATGTTGCCAGGATTGGAGGTTTTGAGCTATAGGGAGAGGCTGAATAGGCTGGGGCTTTCTTCCCTGGACAAACAAAGGCAATGGGGTAACCTTTCAGAAGTTCACAAAATCTTGAAAAGAATGGAAAGGGTGAACAGGCAAGGTAATTTCTGCAGGGTAGGGTCACCAAAACTAGAGGGCATAGGTTTAAGGTGAGAGGAGAAAGATTTAAAAGGGACTTATGGGGCAACATTTTCATGCGGAGAGTAGTGCACATACAGCATGAGCTGCCAGAGGAGGTGGTGGAGGCTGGTATAATTAGAATATTTAAAAGCCGTCTGGATGGGTATATGAATAGGAAGGATTTTGAGGGACGTGGGGCAAATGGGACTAGATTAATTTAGTATATGTGACTGAGGGGCCTGTTTCCATGCCGAACATATCTATGACATCACTCGGATGGGGGATTTCAAGGCTGGAGGGCAAATTTTTAGGGTGAGAGGAGAGAGTGTTAAAAAACACATGAGGCATTTTTTTACACAGAGGGTGGTTCACCTGTGGAATGAACTTCCTGAGGAAGTGGTGGATGTAAGTACAATTATAGTGTTTAAAAGACATTTGGATAGATACATGAATAGGAACAGTTTGCAGGGATCTGGGCCAGGACCAGGCAGGTGGGACTAGTTTAGTTTGGAATTAAGTTCGGCATGGACTGGTTTGACTGAATGGTCTGTTTCCATGCTGTATGTCTCTATGACTATGACTCTAGAATTAGTATTTGCATGGAAAAGACTAGGTGTTTATGAAAATCTATTTAATAAAGGGAAATCGTGTTTGACTAACATTTTGAAGTTTTTTGATGATGTTAACATGAAGGGTTGATAAGAGAAATACTGTTGATGTGATGCCAAACAACAGACTTGAGAAAAGTTGTAACTCATAGAATTAAAGGGACAGTAGCAAAGTGGATACAAAATTGACTGAGTGATATGAAACAGGGCAGAAGTCAGTGGGTATCTTTTTTAGGCTTGAGGAAGATTTGTAGTCAAGTTCCCCAGGGGCCCTTGATTTATCTGATAGATTAAAGATCTTATTGCTGAGAGGTCAATTTTAAAATTTGCAGATAATATGAAATTTGGAATCACTCTGAAGACAAGACTGTAGATGTCCAAAAGGACATTTGCATGCTGGTAGAGTGAGCATATGGCTGAAGGTAGTATGACAGGTAGAGAGAGCAGTTAATTATGTGCAAGAGCCAAGAGTGCATGTTGAATTTATGCAAGACATTTTTTAGATCTCAGCCAAAGGAATGTGTATAGATCTGGGAACCACACTGTAGGAATACGCAATGCAGAGAGTGTACGAGAGACATATGAGAATGGTTCCCAGGATGACGAAATTCAGCTGTGAAGGTAGATTGGAGTGGGACCATCCTCCTTGTGAAGAAAACCAAGAAGTGATCTCACAAATCTGACTTCAAAATCTTGAGGTCTGGATAGATTAGTGAGAAATTTACCATTTGTAAATGCATAGAGAACAAGAGAGCACAGATTTAAAGTCATTTGCAAAAGTAGTAATTATGTTGTATGAAGTTTTGTTTTCATTTGATGAGCGGTTTGGGGCTGGAATGCATTGCCTGGAATTGTGGTAGAGGCACAGTCAGTTGAGGTGTTGAAAAGGACATTGGTGATTATTTGAATAGGTAAAATGTACAAGGATAGGAGGAAAAGGTAGGAAAATGGCAGTAAGCCACAATGCTTGTTTCTGAACCAGTAATGGGAAAATGTAATATTATTGGAGGCACTAATCTGATGGCAAGAAGAGGAGTTCAGCAGCAAAGATTTGCCCAGTATCAAACCACTAATTACTTAAAACCAGCTCCACTGGACTGGACAGGTAAATTGCATTCCTGATACCAGACATCTGCTGTACGCAGACCTCATTCACAATGGATGATTTCCATTTGGACAGCATAAACTCTTTAGGAACATTCTCAAAGCAACCTTGAAGAGGTCAGACATCCCCATCAACTTCTGGGAGTCAATGGCTTGATACTGACGAAAATGATGAAGAATGGTTCTAGAATTGTCATCAAATGCATAGAGAGACTTCATCGGGAATGTGCAGAGGCAAAGTCAAGGATTCAGAATGCACAAACCTCCAAGCAGCCTACCTGCCCCACCCTTCAAACATCACATGCCCTGCATCTGGAAATCACCCACGTGAATTATCAGCCATCTCAGAACCATCAAACCAGAGTGGAAGAAAATTGACCTTAATCCTAAGGAACTGCCTGAGATTGGAGATCATTTACTTTGTAGCAGTAATAATCTTGCTTTTGCTTTGCAATGTCCTTTGTGTGTGACCTGAGTGAACCATTGATGACTCTTACCATTAAGGGGACTATCAGAAAATTACACGTACCACTGCACTGCAGTCCTTGCTGCATATCTAATCATAAATGGAGGATTTGAAATTTTGCTCATGTCTAAAATTTCTATTAATTATACAAGTTATTTATTAAAATTTATGAAGAAGTTCCAACCATCTTTGAAACAAATTTAAAAAGTATTTGTTGTACTAATTGCAAAAAAATTGATTCTGAAACTAAGTGCATCAAGTCACCGATACCAGCATGACATATACAGTCTGTGCGGACAATATAAATGTGGAGTGTGTTGATGTTTTCTTAGTTTTGAGGGAAAATAATTTTTTTTTACTGATTCACCATCAGAAAAGAATTCTAAGATTTATTATTGAAATTTAGTAAATGCTTAACTTATGGTCCAAGGAATAAATGAAGCCTGTAAAGATATCCAGCCCTTGGTTAACTTGGGAAACTTTCGGCCGAAGAAACCTCGACTGTAATACATCATATTTACATATACAATGTTCATTTTATTTGCATTTTTAAAAAAGCAAATATTGCATATTTTTTAAAAACTTGCAAATGCTTTGCTAAGAAATGTATCGGGAGCTTTGTGAGCAAAGTTCTATGGTTATTTTCACAACATGTTTTTGCAATTTCATGTACCCTATATTAACGTCACAGATGCAGAGTCCAGAAGTGTGGAACTAAATATGTTTGAAACATAAAATCTGATAATCCAGCTTTGAGTATATGACTGAACGGTTATGGTTAGCAATGGCACAATACCACAGTTCCTTATGGTAAAAGCTTTAGTGAGCAGGTTGTAGGAAAAAACAGGCACAAAATTAGTTAAACACAACTGTGGTGCAGTAACTCTGTTACTTTATTTAATAGTCAACCTTTCAGAATAATGTATAATTTGTAGCTCCTAAATTAGCTTGAACAGTAGTAGCAGAACTGAAATTGGTTTCATCACCTCCAAGTTGAAGAATTGAAGATCATCAAGGATTTCCAAACAAGATCTTCTTGCTTCCCTTCCTGCAAGAAGCTTGTGTATTAATAATAGTATTAAAACAGTAGCCTCATCACTTCCTGCCACCATTGACCCACAGTCTGATAGCCTGTTCATGCAGGGCCATTTAGACAATATTCGTGGTGTATGTGGAACTGTATACCTTCAAATGGAGTTGAAAGTACATTCATGCAGAAAACAACAAGCATGTATTATGTTTCTCACAGCTTTTGAAATTGACTTTCTTTGAAGTAAACACTTTGTCATTTTTTCTATTGAATGGAATTTTCTCAAAAAAGGTCCTGCTGAGTTGGAGCACAGTAACAAGTTGAGGAAATGGCACATGCATATTCGTATAATATATTCTAAATGAACTAGAAATGGTTCCAACACTTTACACAAGGGAACAACAATTTAAAAAATATTGACGATTTGGCACTTGGTCTGTACTAAATTCATTACCTAGATAAGGTAGCAATTTGGTGCTGTGGTTCACCTCAAGAAAAAATGTCTGGAATTTTGGGGGTGGCACAGTGAATCAGTGGTTCGCACTGCAGCCTCACAGCACCAGGGACCTGGGTTCAATCCCAGCCTTGGGTGACTGTCTATGGAGTTTGCACATTCTCCCTGTGTCTGCTTGGGTTTCCTCCCACAGGCAGGCTAGGTGGATCAGCCATGCTAAATTGCCCATAGTGTTCAGGGGTGTGTGGGTTATAGGGGGATAAGTCTAGGTGGGAAGCTTCAAGGAGTGGTGTGGACTTGTTGGGCCAAAGGGCCTGTTTCCACTCTGTAGAGAATCTAATCTTTTCATTCCTGCTATTATCAGCAGCCTCTGCTGCAATGCTGCCTTTGTTGGAATCAGGTAATAAGAGGGTTGGTCTTTATGATCGCATAGCTTGCATCTGTGGTCTGTGAAGCCATACTTCTGGAATGAATGAGCGTCTTCAGGTCAAAAAATTGGTAATTACTAAATAAAAAGCTCATAGAAACAAAGGATTGAATATGAATGTTTGTTTTTAAAACAACCTTGAGTAGATTATGATTCCAAACATCTGTGAGGTTGAAATTCATTTGAAATTTATCCTGGGCTTCCTGCTTTTCCAAACCTGTATTATATTGGAGACCAGATTTTAGTATAAATTTGCCAGCACTAATTTGATGTAAGAAACTAGCAGATAGAGGTAGGATAGCAGATTTTTCATCCTCATATTTGTATGTTTGGAAAGGAAATACAAGCCTATGGATAAATAACAGGAGTGTAGACTAATTAGATAGTTATCTCAAAGAGGGCATGCTCGATGAAATGCTATTTCTTTTTTCCTGTAACTTATCCAATCCTCTTTTGGCTTCTTCCATCTTACTTGATATCCACAAGGCTGTTCAATCAATCTTCCTGCTGAGTGTGGGGGTGTTGCTGTAGTGTATCCGGATCTTGGTGACCTGCAGTCAGTCTGGGGTTATGAAGTGTCCGTCCAAAGCATCATCTATACTAAGGCCATCTTGTTCCTGCAGCTCATTCTGGGGGCATGCTATAGCATAAGCCATGGTTACAGGGATGGGAGCAACTATAAATTCTTAGGGTTTTGGAAGTTCGGGTCAGGGAATGTATGGTCATGTTGTAGGTGCATTCTATCAGGAAAGGGGCAAGGCTGTAAAGAGCCAGTAAGATCTCAATGTCCAAGTGCTCCAGAGAAAATTGGAGGCAGTGACTGCTGCAAATTACAGGGGGGAGCACTAAAGGATCACAGGTGCAACAAGGATGACAAAATGGTGAGGGGATTTCATAGAATAAGGAGGAGTTGGTGAGTTTCTGATACACAAGCCAAAGATCACAAGCAATCTTTATCCTGACTTTGCCTTCTAATAACTAAATTGTTTTCTCTACTCATTGGTCATCTTTTGTTTGGTTTTCAAGAATTCGCAATGGTTTACTACTAATCCTTATCATATTTTATATATTTTTTCCTTCCACTTTGATGTTATTCTCACTGTCCTTGGTTAATCATTGTTGATTTAATAACCTCCTAGAATACCCCTTCCTCACAGGGATAAATCTTTGTTGTGAGTCAGAAATCATTTTCTTAAACATCTGTCATTGCTCATTGACTGTCTGTTCTGATAAATTCCTTTTCTAGTCCATTCCAAGCAACACTTGCCTCACTGATTTGTGGTTTAAGTTTAGCACAGTTGTTTCTATCCCAAGTTTCTCACTTTCAAACTGAATGTTAAATTCTACCATGTCATCGTCATTGTTCCCTGGGGGGTCTTTTCTATTTGGAGCTCATTTAATAAATCTGTCTCATTACTCATTACCAGATCCAAAATTGCCTGATTCCTGGTTGGCATTTCGATATATCATTCTAGGTAACTGTCCCAAATATATCCAATGAATTCTTCCTCATGGCTACTTTTGCCAATACAATATTCCCAAAATGCATGAAGAATAAATTCATCCATGAATAACATACTATTTTCTTTTTATTAGTCTTCACTATCTCCTGATTTATTCTCTGTTCTGTAGTATAGCCACTATTAGGGAGCCTAACTGGAGGAATCCCACAAGTGCTATCTTCCCTTTTTTACTTCTTACCTCCACCGAAATGTATTCAAAACTTCTGACCCAATATCATTTTTTGCTGTGGTGAATATTCCATCTTGAATTAAGAAAGCTTCCTGCCTTGTATCTATGTCGTTATAATGGCTTTAGGATATGCCTATCAACCCCTATTTGTACTTTTGATTCATTTATTTTGTTCCCAATACTTTGTATCTATTAGTAAAGAACCATTAATTTTATTTCCTTTTTGCCATTTTTCTCCCTTTGGCTCTATTTATTGCTGTTCTTTTCCTGTTTGTATACACTGTCCTTTCCTGTCCCACTCTGGGTATAATTACTCAAATACTGCTGTGCAATTTTTCCATATCCTTTTGCTTTGTAAGCCTATGCATCCCCTCTCCAGAATCCTCACCCTTCATCTACCTGAGTGATGTGTTAAAATGGCTGGGCATTGTCTGTGAGTGAGCTTACACAAGGTGAACAAATGTTAAGACTTCACCACTACCTTGCCCTTAGAGAAGAGCAGACAACAACAGTGCTCCCTGGCTTCTCCCATGCTGATCTCCCCACTGGTGCTGGACTTGGTTCTCACCCACCAGCTGAACTACATCTTCCTGGAATGAGGTGAGGACCCTGAGGGGCCGTGTATGTCTGGGTACTTTACTTCCAATTATGCAGCATCTTGTCCTGCAGTGAAAGAAAGAGAAAAGATGAGTGTGATGACAGTGTATTCATGAGCTCTTGATGAGCGTGCATAGCCTTGCCAGATAGTGAGTCCTCTCGGTAAATGAGCATGAAGCAGTGGTTAGCACTGCTGCCTCACAGTGCCAGGGACCAACGTTCAATTTCACCCTCAGGCAACTGTCTGTGCAGAGTCTGCACATTCTCGCCGTGTCTGGTGGGTTTCCTCTGGGTGCTCTGGTTTCCTCCCACAGTCCAAAGATGTGCAGGCTAAGTGGATTGGCCATGCTAAATTGCCCATCGGGTTCAGGGATGTGTAGATTAGGGCAATGGGTCTAGTTGGGATGTTCTGTGCGTCAGTGTGGACTTGTTGTTCCGAAGGGCCTGTTTCCACACTATAGGGATTCAATGATCATCTATGATAATACTTAGGAAGTGGTAAAAGACTGTCAGTACACTGAGTGTCAGCCTTTTGATGCCCATGTGGTGCTAAAATGGGTGTGACCATGTGACGTGGCTGTATCATAGTAGAGTTAAACAAAGTGAAAGCCCTATGTGTAAGAAGTTACAGTGTGAGAAGGTGTGGTACTTAGCCTTGCCAAGCCAAAGGAATTATTGATTCTCTTCCTACATTGGATGACACTGCACTGATGCCTGCTGGAGCCAGTGACCTAATGCGTAACCTGAATATAGGCAGTCTGGGTCTGATGACAGGACCATTTCCTCCCATGGAGAACAAACTCTTTTCTGGACCAGATGATTAGAGTAGATGCTTAATGGGGTCTCTGTAAAGCATAGAATCACCTTTTGAGGCTTGATGGAAATTTGTGGTAGTGCGTGGTGGCAAAGGTAGCCAAAGCGAGTGAGATAACAAGGTGTAGAGCTGAATGAACACAGCAGGCCATGCAGTGTCACAGGAGCAGGAATGGCAGTACCTACTATCTCTGACCTGAAGGAGTGCCTGGTTTGAAGCAGGGCAATGGATGCCTTGGTGTCTTTTAAATATGTCTCCTGAACCTTTGAGCCAGGAAGATACTGGCAAGGGTAGGAACATCTGCCCACCATCGACATGTGGTTTACCATTTAAGCCACCCAGGCACCTGCTTGGATAAGAAACGAGCAAAAGACTTTGTGATTGCACTGGAGCACTTTCTTCAAGCAATGGCAGATGTGATACTATCTAAAAGACCTGTTGGCATATTTTAACGCCAAAATGGAAAATCCCAGCCTAAGTCTCATGTGGGCGATGGACACCGCATACTAGTTCAGAAGAGCTGTTACCTCAAGTGCCAAATATGGAACATGGAGATTACTGTTGAACAACCTTTGCTGTAATGTGTAAATTAGATTATACCAGGCCTAACGCTGGTCCACATGTTACAAAAATCCTTCCAAGTGCATGATTTCCAACACCTACAAGTACAAAGGCATCAGGTACCTGCAAACACAATCACCTCAAGTTCCTCATCATTTTGATTGGGGCATTTATCATTGCTCCTTCATTGTCACTGGAATTCCCCTATATAACAGCAATATGGGAACACCGTCACCATTTGAAATACTGTGGCTAAGGAAGGAAACCTAACAGATCCTCCTCGAGGGCAACTACAGTTGGATAATAAGTGCTAATCTTGTCAGTGACACCCAAATCTTGAAGAACAGTAAAAGAAATCTCAAGCATTTATGCAAATAATCTTTGCTCATCACAAAATGTTTTTGAAACATGCTGTTTCAAATGAAATTCAAAGACTGAGTGTTTTTTGTTTCCACAGTTTTTCTTTGTTTGTGAATTACAACCTTGCTGTCTCAATTTACCAAATATTAGTGAGTAAATAATTACAGCATTAATACAGACCAATTCTCTCTTTTTTTTTAGGTATTACAATGTTTCTTTACCTCCAAATTATCAGATCGAAGGCGACGAAACTCCATTTATTTGCTCACTGCCACGGGACAATGGCATGCAGAAATGTCAGGACCTTCCTAACTTGAAAGAAAATGGAGCTGAATGTTTTCTTAGCTTGGATTCTTACAGCCACCCAAGATATAGCCTGGAAATGAACAATACAAATGGTTGCATAAACTGGAATCAATACTACAACGTGTGCAAAACGGGAGATGTAAATCCACATAAGGGTGCCATTAATTTTGATAATATAGGATATGCCTGGATTGCCATTTTTCAGGTAAGGTCCCATAATATGAATATTTATTTTCCTATTCCATTTTTTTCAGGTATTATATAAACAAATTACTGCTTTTCCAGTTTAATTCCACTTGACTAAGTTCTGTAATCTAAGAACAGTTTGGGAATACTACAAAACTAGTGATGATAAAGTCTTTTACGCTCTCTTTCCAGTGATTTTTCCCCTGTCCATCATGTCCACGACAAATGTCAGGAACAACGTGTCAGGGTGGGGGGCAGCTCCAGACTGACCGTATTTGTCTGGGTGTACAACAAACATTTAAAAACGGCAAGAACACAAGGAATGCTGATGGGTTCTGGAAAATCTGCTGATAGGTCAGTTGTTATGGGAGTGTTATGCAGTAAGATGGGGCAGAATCAGAGATGAGGAATGCCATAGGGATAGAGGATTTGGTTAATGAGGCAGGTTTAGTAAGATATGGTGAGAAAACCTGCTGGGCTTCGTGGTAGAAATCCCCACAAAGAAACTCAGTGCAAGTCTGACTTATCCTAAAAAAGTAAGATTCAGCCCATTGTATTTATTGAAAACCTTATTTATTTACTTTAAAACTTTAAAATTTATTGAGACGTATAAGATTGTTAAGAGATTGGACACCCTGGAGGCAGGAAGCATGTTTCTACTGATGAGTGAGTCCAGAACCAGAGGACACAGTTTAAAAATAAGGAGTAGGACATTTAGAACAGAGTTGAGGAAAAACTTCTTCTCCCAGAGAGTGGTGGATGGAATGCTCTGCAGTGGAGGCCAACTCTCTGGATACTTTCAAGAAAGAGATGGACAGAGCTCTTAAAGATAGTGGAATCGAGGGTTATGGGGATAAGGCAGGAACAGGATACTGATTGTGGATGATCAGCCATGATCATAATGAATGGCGGTGCTGGCTCGAAGGGCCAAATGGCCTACTCCAGCACCTATTGCCTATTGTCTATTGTGGTAATTTCTTGTTTCCTGTTAATAATTTCTCAGTCCCACAATTTAACAGACTAATGTTTACTCTAGGTGAGCTTTTAATTTTTGCACACATGTAAAAACTTATTTTACCATTTAGTTTTATGTAATTTGCTAGTTAATTCATATTTCAATTTCTGACTTTTTTTGGCCATCCTTCCATTCAACATTTCCCAATCTTCTAGGCTGTGATTAACCATTGCAATATTGCATATCTTTTCTTTCAATTTTGTTCCATCATTGCATTATTTAGTCAGGTTTGACTGATCCTTCTCACAGCACTCTCTTTCTCAATGGAATGCACCTTTGCTGTTAGTCATGAAATTTCTACTTGGGTGTCTGCCACTGCTTCGTTACTGTCTTGGCTTTTGACCTGTTATTTAATTTCATTTCATTTTAGCCAACTCAATCTTCCCTTGCAATAACCTTTATTTAAGTTTAAGACATTAGTTCAAACCCACGTTTCACAACCCCAAACTTTGCTATCTTGCACTTTTGCATTATCCATTCAAAATTTTCAAATCTCCCTGACGTGAAGCCTTCTGGTGAGTCATATGAAGACCAACCTGTTGGTGCACGTCCTTTTTTCTTCAGTACTGGCATCAAAGACAGTGTCCCATGAGTTTAAGCACACTTGCTCTTCACAATGAATTTTAAGCCACACATTCAACTCTTTAATTTTATTTGTCCAATGCCAATTTGCTTGTGGGTCATTGTGATTCTATTTTTTAATTTAGCCCCTTACTGCTCATACTACCTCAGCAGAAACTCTTCCATAAACTTAATTATGTTTTTGGTAGCAGATGAACCATGATAACTGAATTTTTCCCTTCCTACTGTAAGTTTCTCCCCAACTGTAAGTAACTGTCTTTATCTCTGGCAGGGGACCCATGCTGCTGGTGGTTGAGAATGCTGTTGAGTATGGATCCCTCCAATTATACAATCCCTAACTCTAACTACATTACTTTTTACTTCCTTCACTTGAGTGGCTCTTTGCACCTTGGTGCCACAGTCACTTTACTCATCCTACAATCCCTGTTCTCCTCAAAATAAGTTGCAAGAACTTCAAACCTTATAAGGTGAATGATAGGCGTCATTTCCCTCGGGTAGGGGAGTTCAAGAATAGGGGGCATATTTTTAAGGTGAGAGAAGAAAGATTTAAAAAAAGACATGAAGGAAAACTTTTTTTACACAGAGTGGTTCATGTGTAGAATGAACTTCTTCCAGAGGAAGTGGTGATTGTGGGTGCAGTTGCAACATTTAAAATATGTTTGGGTAAGCACATAAATAAGAAATGTTTGAAGGAATACAGGCCAAATGCAGCGAGGTGGGCCTAGTTTAATTTGAGATTATGGTTGGTATGGATTGGTTGGACCAAAGAGTCTGTTTTTGTGCTGTATTTCTGTATAACTAAGAGTCTATGGCAGCCACTGTTGCTACCTTCTGGAACTCTATGCTTGCCTCACACACAGTCACACTCCCCTACCCTTGACCATAGATCAAATCCGATGTATCTTGAATAAGGCTGCTTCCTGTGAGAAATTGTTGAGGTAACTTTCCCTTTACCTGATGCTTTGAATGGGGCTGAAGTTGTGAAAGTAGCTCATCAACCCAGAACTGAAATTCCCCAGTAATAGATGTGAACTGCAGATGCAGTTGTCATGAATCACATGCTGTCCACCAGTCCTCAATTGGTGTCTAGCAGTGTACACATGCAACAGTTGCAGCACATCACCTGCCTTGCCATACTTCTGGCATTTAATTTACTGCATTTGATTTCAAGTTTAGAAATATTAATTAAATGTTGTCTACGGTTAGACCTAGTAGTAAGCTAGTTAAACAATTAAATTTAACGCAGCCCTTCTCCGTACCAATTTAAACTACCACCTGAGTTTAGATGAATACAATCACTACAAAGACTCAGAACAATCACCGACATGCTCACCTAAATCCTTAAACATTCACCAGCATCTGGAGGGTGAAAATAAGACTTTTAAAATAACACCTGCTTCCCTCTCTGCACAGAATTCCCAAGTTGACAAATGTACGTCTATTCCCCGAGGTCTTGTCACACTCTTGACCTTACGCAGTCAGGCACAATACGCGACAGTGCATCAGGCCTTTATATTACAACTGTAGGAGGCAAGTTTGACTATGGCCCAAGAGACATTCCTACACTTAACCAGTTAACTACGTCTTTGGGAGAGACAAAGGTCATTGGTAGCCAGTTGGAGTAAAATTAAGTGGCACGCTGTACAAGATTTCTATCGATCTCCTAAATGCTTGGTGACAAAGCTCACTGTTAGAGGATCAGCAGCAGATCATTTGCTGATCTTACTATCCTTAGAATGATTCTGACAAAAATAATATAGCTTATTGCTGCTATGAAAATATGTATATCATACATATTTTTCATACCTAGATTTAATCGCAGCTCAGTTCATTCCTACTTTCTCTTAGAGTTTTCTTCTGAATGACTGTAGGATTATTATTATGTGCTGATATGAATACTGGACAAGTAAGATCTGAGTGCAAAAGATTGAGTTGTTAAATTCTAACTTTGTCTTTGTCTTTGTTTTTAACCATGGAGACCAGTTACTTCATACATTCACAAAAATCTTCATCTACATTTTAAATGCAATAAATAAAATTTGTATTAAAAAAGCTAAAAATGAATTATATTCGATTAGACAAAATGAACGGTTGAAAAGATTTCACTACTGACGTCAAAAAAGATTCCAGTTCATCTTACGCCTTTCACTCCTGCATTATCTTTACAAGCACGAAAACCTAAGGGAGAACATAGAACATTACAGCACAGTACAGGCCCTTCGGCCCTCAATGTTGTGCCAACCTGTCATACCGATCTCAAGCCCATCTAACCTACACTATTCCATGTACGTCCATATGCTTGTCCAATGACGACTTAAATGTACCTAAAGTTGGCGAATCTACTACCGTTGCAGGCAAAGCATTCCATTCCCTTACTACTCTCTGAGTGAAGAAACTACCTCTGACATCTGTCCTATATCTTTCACCCCTCAATTTAAAGCTGTGCCCCCTCGTGCTCGCCGTCACCATCCTAGGAAAAAGGCTCTCCCTATCCACCCTATCTAACCCTCTGATTATTTTATATGTCTCAATTAAGTCACCTCTCAACCTTCTTCTCTCTAATGAAAACAGCCTCAAGTCCCTCAGCCTTTCCTCGTAAGACCTCCCCTCCATACCAAGCAACATCCTAGTAAATCTCCTCTGCACCCTTTCCAAAGCTTCCTCATCCTTCTTATAATGCAGTGACCAGAACTGTACACAATACTCCAAGTGCGGCCACACTAGAGTTTTGTACAGCTTCACCATAACCTCTTGGTTCCGGAACTCAGTCCCTCTATTAATGAAAGCTAAAACACTGTATGCCTTCTTAACAGCCCTGTCAACCAGGGTTGCAACTTTCAAGGATCTGTGTACATGGACACCGAGATCTCTCTGCTCATCTACACTACTAAGAATCTTACCATTAGCCCTGTACTTTGCCTTCCAGTTACTCCTACCAAAGAGCATCACCTCACACTTGTCTGCATTAAACTCCATTTGCCACCTCTCAGCCCAGCTCTGCAGCTTATCTATGTCTCTCTGCAACCTACAGCATCCTTCGTCACTATCCACAACTCCACTGACCTTAGTGTCGTCTGCAAATTTACTAACCCATCCTTCTACGCCCTCATCCAGGTTATTTATAAAAATGTCAAACAGCAGTGGACCCAACACCGACCCTTGCGGTACACCACTAGTAACTGGTCTCCAGGATGAACATTTCCCATCAACTACCACCCTCTGTCTTCTTTCAGCAAGCCAATTTCCGATCCAAACTGCTATATCTCCCACAATTCCATTCCTCCGCATTTTGTACAATAGCCTATAGTGGGGAACCTTGTCAAACGCCTTGCTGAAATCCATATACACCACATCAACCGGTTTACTCTAATCTACCTGTTTGGTCACCTTCTCAAAGAACTCAATAAGGTTTGTGAGGCACGACGTTCCCTTCATAACACCGTGCTGACTATCCCTAATCAATTTATTCTTTTCTAGATGATTATAAATCCTATCCCTTATAACCTTTTCCAACACTTTACCAACAACTGAGGTAAGACTCACTGGTCTATAATTACCAGGGTTGTCTCTACTCCCCTTCTTGAACAGGGGAGCCACATTTCCTATCCTCCAGTCATCTGGCACTATTCCTGTAGACAATGACGAGTTAAAGATCAGTGCCAAAGGCTCGGCAATCTCCTCCCTGGCTTCCCAGAGGATCCGAGGATAAATCCCATCCGGCCCAGGGGACTTATCTATCTTCACCTTCTGAAGGATTTCTAATACCTCTTCCTTGTGAACCTCAATCCCACCTAGTCTAGTAGCCTGTATCTCAGTATTCTCCTTGACAACATTGTTGTTTTCTAGAGTGAATACTGTTGAAAAATATTCATTTAGCGCTTCCCCTATCTCATCTGACTCCACAAACAACTTACCACTACTATCCTTGATTGGGCCTAATCTTACTTTCGTCATTCTTTTATTCCTTAAATACCTATAGAAAGCCTTAGGGTTTACCCTGATCCTATCCGCCAACAACTTCTTATGTCTCCTCCTGGCTCTTCTGAGCTCTCTCTTCAAGCACTATCTTCAAACTCAGTCTCCTTATTCAGATTCAGTTTGGTTCAGCTGTAACCTGTTTCCTTTTGCAAATTTCTGTGCAGCCACTAGATACTTTCCCCCTTTGTCTAGAGCCTCTCCAGAGATACTTAAAACAAACTACAGAATAAGCTCATTAGTACTTTGATTTCAGAGTAACTGCATGAGTTCTGTCATCTCTCGGACATACATCACATTGACTAGATTATTTTCCAGATTGTTCTGCCTTTCTCTGTACACTATTCAAATCCTGATGGTAAGCAACCAACACTATTTTTTCCTGTTTTTTTTAATGCACTGAAGTGTTCACCTCATGGGTTTAAGTTTATTAAAATGCTCATAAACAAAACAGACGTCCAGACTTTGCTTCAACCCACAAAACACTTAAAAATGAAACTAAACTATGTCACCCACTTCTTACTTTACAAAATAGGGATTCAGTTTAGAAGTTGTACATTGTTCCTTACAGTGAAAAGATCTGTTCTCTAAGAAACAATTGAAATTATTTAATAGTTTGGATCATAGGGCTCTCACCTAAGTTATAAAGTTCAAGGTGCCAGCCCCAGTCCAGGCTGACACTTGTGTACAATACCAATGGAGTCCTGCATTAACCACTGTCTTTCTGATGATATGTTGAACCAAAACAACATCTTGTCGGGGTCAACGCAAAATATTCCTTGGCTCTACAGCATTTCAGTTAAGAGCAGAGAAATTATTCTTCAATCATAATCACATAAAACAGTTTAATGGGCTATTATCACGTTATTGATTGTGGATGCTCAGATAGAGTTCTGCCATCTTTGCATGACAACAATGATGACACACCAAAACTACTCCATGGGTTATTAAGCAGTCTTAGACAGTGGTTGTGAAAAGCACCACGGCATGATTTTCAATTCTTATCTGAGCCCCACAATCTTTAAAAGCTAAGAGCAACATGTTTCTGAATGAAGCTCTGATGAAGGGTCTAGGCCCGAAACGTCAGCTTTTGTGCTCCTGAGATGCTGCTTGGCCTGCTGTGTTCATCCAGCTTCACACTTTGTTATCTTGGAATTCTCCAGCATCTGCAGTTCCCATTATCTATGTTTCTGAAGTGCATGTTTATGCACAATATTAGAGTGAGGTCAAATGTAAACTGGAGGAAGAACACTGATATTGTGCACTGATATGGAAGTTCTCTTTTCTAAATTTTTGGCCAGCATGATTAGGATGTTGCACAGAGGAAAGCAAATGAAATGATTAAAGTAATTGGACATGATGTAGCTAATTAACTTGTGTTTAACCTCACCTCAAAAGACATTGATTTTTAAAGGCAGCATTGTGTAAAGTTGGAAGTAGGCCGCTTCCTTTGAGTGATATTTATTGATTCTGAGTTGCAGGGACAGATGAATTGGCTTTATTTTGGTTTAGAGAATGGAGAGAGAAACTGGGAATTACCCTGGAAGGAATGTTTCACTTTTTAAAGAGTTCCTTTACTTTAAGAAACCAAGCGCCATTTTTGGCCTGCAGCTCGCAAGAACTGAAAGGAAATGGGATAGCTGACTGACAGGACACAAGACAGTGGATCAAACTACAAATGTTTGGAAAATAATGTCGAGGCAAAGGTGTTTTTGACAAAAGCTGCAATTTTTCTTGGTATCTAAATAGGCAAAATGCCAAAACCTGTCTAAAACCTTTTCTGTTTGAAGGAAAATGAACGATGTAGTTTTGATTAATCTAATTTAAATGTGTTATGATACTGACTGGGATCAGATTCAAAAGTGCTCCAAACTGCATGAATATGCCCTCTCAACAGCCTGCAAAAAATCAGTTGGGACCATCTTAGCCTCATTCCTAAATTCATAAAAGATAGTTGATCTTTGTCAGAGAGGCTGCAGAATTGGCCTGATTCAAAGCTGGCAGTTGGGGTGAGTTTTGGAAGTATAATACATTTGCTGGTATGGTTTGGAAAAAGCCTTCTTATCTGTGTAGCTGGTATTTTGTTCACAGGAACGTTGCTTGTTCCAAACAATGTGGGAACATATTGAAAATTATACCACCTTTTGTAATGAACCACCTTTTCTACATATTTCACACACTTAATAAAGTGAAAGTGATAAAGATATAAAAACAGAAAATGTTGGAAACATTCAGCTGCTCTGGCACCATGTTTGGAGAGGGGAAAACAGTGTTATGTGATGGTATTTAATGGAGGTAGTTGGGGCTTTGCCTGCTGGGTGGAGAGGTGGTAAGAGCCCCACATTACTCCTTTTCAGGATGCCCAACTGAATTAAATGAATCTCAGGCTCTTAGCTGAGATCAAGGACCCTGGGAGCAGAAGTCCCAACTATCAAAGACTGTAGGCCAATCAGGGATTGGCAGCTGTATTAAGCAACAATACTGGCTGCTACCAGTATGTTACTCCCACAAGGCCTTGTGTCATGGCTGGATACAAAGAACAAAGAAAATTACAGCACAGGAACAGGCCCTTCGGCCCTCCAAGCCTGCAGCCGATCCAGA